>NC_064807.1:84698671-84851248 GCF_023721935.1 Panthera uncia
TATTCCAGTGTGTGTGTGTGTGTGTGTGTGTGTGTGTGTGTGTATTTACATAAGAAAGATTGGAATTAGGGGCGCCTGGGTGGCCCAGTTGGTTAAGCGTCCTGCTCTTGGCTTCTGGAGCCCCACACTTTGGGCTTTGTACTGACAGCACAGAGGCTGCTGTGTCTCTCCCACCCTCCCTCCCCACTAGCACCTGCACGCGCTCTCTCTCAAAAATAAACATTAAAAAAATTAGATAAGGGGCGCCTGGGTGGCTCAGTCGGTTGAGCGTCCGACTTCAGCTCAGGTCATGATCTCGCGGTCTGGTCTGTGGTTTCGAGCCCCGCATCGGGCTCTGTGCTGACAGTTCAGAGCCCGGAGCCTGCTTCAGATTCTGTGTCTCCCTCTCTGCCTCTGCCCCTCCCCCTCTTGCACTCTGTCTCTCTCAAAAATAAAAAAATAAACATTAAAAAAAAATTTTTTTTTAATTAAATAAATACATGAATACACTTAAAAAAATTTTAATGCCTTTTAAATAAGAGGGAAAGAAAGCTTGGAATTAAAACGCTGTCTTCCATTTTTTACTACACGTACCTGACTAATCAGATGTAAATGAAAAACAACTATGTTTTAAAACACAAGCTGTCATTTTTATTGAATGGAATATACTGTAATTGAAAAGCTTACTGAGGGGCGCCTGGGTGGCGCAGTCGGTTAAGCGTCCGACTTCGGCCAGGTCACGATCTCGCGGTCCGTGAGTTCGAGCCCCGCGTCAGGCTCTGGGCTGATGGCTCGGAGCCTGGAGCCTGTTTCCGATTCTGTGTCTCCCTCTCTCTCTGCCCCTCCCCCGTTCATGCTCTGTCTCTCTGCCCCAAAAAAAAAAAAAAAAAAATAAAAAAAAAAAAAAATAAAAAAAAAAAAAAAAAGAAAAGCTTACTGATATCTCATGTTGGCAAGGGTAGGAGAAGTCAGCAAACTTTTTTATACTGTTTTGAGAGGATTGGTGAAATCATTTAACAGTTCTGGGGCACGTATGTAAACATTGATGCTAGGTTTTATTTTTAAAAAATATTTTTTGGGGCGCCTGGGTGGCTCAGTCGGTTAAGCGTCCGACTTCAGCTCAGGTCACGATCTCACGGTCCGTGAGTTCGAGCCCCGCGTCGGGCTCTGGGCTGATGGCCCGGAGCCTGGAGCCTGCTTCCGATTCTGTGTCTCCCTCTCTCTCTGCTCCTCCCCCGTTCATGCTCTGTCTCTCTCTGTCTCAAAAATAAATAAATGTTAAAAAAAAAATTTTTTTTTAAATTAAAAAAAATATTTTTTAAGATTTTTGTTATTTTTAAGTAATCTCTGCACTTAGTGTGAGGTTTGAACTCACGAACCCAAGATCAAGAGTTGTACAGTCCACTGACTAAGCCAGCCAGGCACCGCAGGGATCCTGTAGTTTTATACCTAGGAATTGATATTATAGGGATTTTTTTGTTTTTTGGGTTTTTTTTAAGTTTATTTTGGGAGAGAGGGAGAGAGAGCACGCAGGGGAGGGGCAGAGAGAGAGAGAATCCCAAGCAGGCTCCCTGCTGTCAGCATGGAGCCCGATGCAGGGCTCGATCTCGTGAACCTCAAGATCATGACCGGAGCCGAAATCAAGAGTTGGACGCTTAACCACTTAACCGACTGAGCTGGGGTACATGAGTACAGATATCATGTATAAAAATGTTTGTAAGAGAGAAATTTTGGAAGCAACCTAAATGTCTATCAGGAGGGTATTGGTTAAATTGTGATATATCCATGCAGTGGAATACCATACAACTGTTACAGTGATGGACGTAGATATTCATACATGATCATGAAGCACGGAGCTGCACAGCGGGTAGAGTTTGGCCCTATTTGTCCAAACAAGGGCATCTGTGGGTCACCTGGCTGGCTCAGTAGGCAGAGCATGTGACTTTTTTTTTTTTTTTTAATGTTTATTTTTGAGAGAGAGGGAGACAGTGCGCGTGGGAGAGGGGCAGAGAGAGAGGGAGACCCAGAATCAGAAGCAGGTTGCAGGCTCCGAGCCATCAGCACAGAGCCCGACGTGGAACTCGAAGTCACACGCTGGGAGATCATGACCTGAGCCACAGTTGGGTGCTTAACCGACTGAGCCACCCAGGTGCCCCTCATTATTTACTTATTTATTTTTGTTAGGTTTATTTTGACAGAGGGAGAGTGACGGGGGGAGGGGCAGAGAGAGAGGGAGAGACAGAATACCTGCTGTCAGTATGGAGCCCGATTCAGGGCTTGATCTAATGAACCTCAAGATCATGACCTGAGCCTAGATCAAGTGTCAGACACTTAACCTACTGAACCACCCAGACGCCTCAGAGCATGTGACTCTTGATCTTGGAGTCTTGAGTTCGAGCCCCATGTTGGGCGTAGAGCTTACCTGAAAAAGAAGAAAAAAACAGGATGTCTGTATCCATGTGTACATACATGTGTTTGTATATGTATAACATTTTCTCGAAAGATAAATAAAAAGTAGTAAGCAGTGACTACCTCTGGGGTTGGGGGGCCCTTAAAGGTTTAAAAATAAACCTTAAAGGTTTATTTTTTATTGTCTGCTTGAATTTCATTATAACAAGCATACTATGTTTTATAATTAAAAATGCTTTTTTAAAAAACAGAAAACTTAGTAGTTTTTGAAGTCTACATTAAAGATCTGCCACTCTGGAAACTGGCTTCCCTACTGACCTAGGTTGCTAGGACCTATGGTCCCCCCTGGAAAGTTCAATGCCTACTTTCAGTTCTGGGGCCCCAGAATCCTAGAAATGGAGGAGCTCAGAAAGGTGACTTCTGTCTCAGATAGCAGCTGTATTTCATGATGTCCCCTTGAGCCAGTGCCCTTCTCCTTCCCAGTGGGACTCTGTGTTTCTGGGAAGACCCAGCCTGACCTTTCCCATTATGGGCAAGCGAGAAAGGAAATGTGGGGTGAGCTGGACGTGGACCCCAGAAGCTGCTGTGTACATGTGGGGGTTCTTGTTTGATTTTTTAAAAAATGTTTATGTATTTTGAGAGAGAGAGAGAGAGAGAGAGAGTGAGCGTGGGAGAGGGGCAGAGGGAGATTGGAGAGACAGAATCCCAAGCAGGCTCCACGCCGTCAGCAGAGTCTGATGTGGAGCTCTATCTCACCAACGGTGAGATCATGAGCTGAGCCAAAATGAAGAGTTGGTCGCTTAACCAACTGAGCCACCCAGGTGCCCCCTTGTTCGATTTTTTTAAAACCCCTTCTGGTATATAAGATTGATTGCCTTTGGGAGAAAGGAGGTGTGGGTTTTTTTCTCTACCCTATTTTTATTATTTTTAAAACATTTTTTGAATGTTTATTTAGTTTTGAGAGAGCGACAGAATATGAGTTGGGGAGGGGCAGAGAGAGAGGGAGACAAAGAATTCGAAGCAAGCTCCAGGCTCTGAGCTGCCTGCACAGAGCTCAAGGTGGGGCTCGAGCCCACAAACTGTGAGATCATGACCTGAGCCGAAGTCGGACGATCAACCGACTGAGCCGCCGAGGCACCCTTCTACCCTATTTTTAAAAGTGATCTGTTTTTGTTATGGAAAGTTGAAAATTCAGAAAAATAAACCATCACCTGTCACTTTACTACTTTAATGTGACTGCTATTAAGTTTTAAAAGCTTTTTCTTAAAAAGTGCAGGAAAGTACACACATCAGAAGTATACTGCTTGACTGATGAATTTTTACAAACTGACTGTATCTGTGTAACTAACTACCACACCACTTAAGAAACCACATCATCATGAGCTTCCCCAGAAGCTCCCCTCTGGTCCTAATGCTGTCATTACCACCCCTGTGGGGAACCACCCTCCTGAAACTGCTAATATTTTGGTTACACTTACTGTCACACTTTTTCCTATGCATACTTTTGGGTTTTAAAATACCATTGTTATCATACTATATATTGTCCTATTACCCTCCTTTTATTTTTTATTTTATTTTTAAAAACTTTTTTAACATTTATTCACTTTTGAGAGAGAGAGACAGACAGACAGAGCACAATGGGGGAGGGGCAGAGGAAGAGGGAGACACAGAATCTGAAGCAGGCTCCAGGCGCTGAGCTGTCAGCACAGAGCCCGACATGGGGCTCAAACTCACAGACCATGAGATCATGACCTGAGCCAAAGTCTAATGCCCAACTGACTGAGCCACCCGGGCTCCCCGTATTACCCTCCTTTTAAATATTGCCAACTTTTTTTTCTTAAAAAAGCAATGTGCAGTCACTGTTGAAAAATTAGAAAATCCAAACCAGCACAAGAAAGAAAGTTAAAAAAAACACCTGTAATCCCAACACCCAACACTCTGAGAAGAGCTCTGGAACTTTTTTTTTTTTTTTTTTTGAGGGAGAGAGCAAATGCAAGCACAGCAGGGGAGGGGTAGAGAGAGGGGGCAGAGGATCCAAAGCCGAAGCTGGTTCTGTGCTAACAGCAGGGAGCCCAATGCGTGGCTGATACAGGGCTTGAACTCATGGACCCAGCGGTCATGACCTGAGCCAAAGTCAGACACTTAACTGACTTAACCACACAGGTGCCTGACTGCCTTGGAACTTCTAGGTGGAAGCCTTCCTGATCTTTTCTTACGAAGAGACTCCTTGTTTTGATTTTTGTAACAATGGGATTACTTAATGTATTCTTTTTGAACACACTTTGATTGTATTTATATTGTATCTTGCTTTTTTTTTTTTTTTTAAGACAGTATTCCATTGTGGGTATATTTGTACCATGATGTATTTAACCAATACTATCTTGTCATACATTTATCTTTATCCTTGCCTTGATATTAACTATTGATTCACATTCTTTTTTTTTTTTTTTTTTTTTTTTTAACGTTTTATTTTTTTTTGAGACAGGGAGAAACAGAGCATGAACAGGGGAGGGTCAGAGAGAGGGAGACACAGAATCTGAAACAGGCTCCAGGCTCTGAGCTGTCAGCACAGAGCCCGACGCGGGGCTCGAACTCACGGACCGTGAGATCATGACCTGAGCCGAAGTCGGATGCTTAACCGACTGAGCCACCCAGGTGCCCCTTGATTCACATTCTTAAACATTCTTGATAAGTCCCTAGAAATAGAATTTCTGGGACAAAGGGCACATGCATTTTTTTTTTTTTTAACGTTTATTTATTTTTGAGACAGAGAGAGACAGAGCATTAACGGGGGAGGGTCAGAGAGAGAGAGGGAGACACAGAATCCGAAACAGGCTCCAGGTTCTGAGCCATCAGCCCAGAGCCCGACGTGGGGCTCAAACCCACGAACCGCGAGATCATGACCCGAGCCGAAGTCGGACGCTTAACCGACTGAGCCACCCAGGCGCCCCCACATGCATTTTTAAAATTGTACCCTGAAAAGTCCTACTTGTCTGGTATTAGAGTCATACTCTTATTTTATTTTTTTCATTTTTAAACATTTATTTTATTTTTGAGAGAGAGTGAGAGAGAGAGCATGTGCTTGAGGGAGGGGCGGACCAAGAGAGGGAGAGAAAGAATCCTAAGCAGGTTCTGTGCTCATGTGGAGCTCAATCTCATGAACCGTGAGATCACGACCTGAGCCAAAATCATGACGCTTAACCAACTAAGCACCCAGGCGCCCTGAGTTATACTCAGTATTGAATACTTTTATTCCTGATATCTGGCACTTGAGCTTAAAAGGAGCACAGAACTGAACAAATAATAAGAAATAGCAAGTACTTAATGCACCAGAACAAACCTGGAGACTGAGTCAAGTTGAACATATCAAAACCCATGGAAACCCTGGCTCCCAGATTATAATATCTTTCTTCCTGGAATCTTACAAGCAAAGAGTCATACAGCTTGACAATCTTTTCAGGGGGGCACTTGCATTTTGTTTAAAAAACATGTTTTTATGCTGATGTATTTAAATATTTCCAGACATCATACCATTCTACCCCTCAAGTATTCAGTATGTGTTTCTAATAATTTTTTTTTTTTTTTTTTTTTTTTTTTGCGTAACCAAAATAACAATGATTAGTCCTAAAAACTTTATTTCTTCTTATCATCTATCTGGTCCACGTCACATTTACCCACTCGTCCCTAAAGCACCTTTTATAGCAGATGTGGGGTACCTGCAACTGTCCACTGTCATGCATTCATATTCATTTAAAAGGCTTTTGACATACTTCACTTCTGCCTTTGGTATGTGAAAACATCTATCGCCCCAAACTTTTGCCATCTTTGGGTATTGTGACTATTTTTGTCAGTTTGTTCTATCCTTTATTTTAAGCTTGACATTGTAACACAGGCTTATTTCTTGGTAGAAAATCTTCAGAAACATCACGTAAACAGGGGTAGGTAATGTTCCATCGAGAAGGCGCGGTGTGCTCTCCGTCCTGAGGTCCCTGTGGTCGGCCCTCGGCATTTTAGCCCTTCCTGCCTCCCCTGGACAAGCAGGTGGCTCTGGAGCTGATGGCTGTGGCTTTGCCTTATGAGTTCACGTGTCTCTCCCTCCTCTGCATCAGAATCCACCTCATTGCCTGGAGATCACGCCACCATCTTCAGAAAAGCTGGTCTCGGTGATGCGGTTAAGTGACCTCTCTACAGAAGATGACGACTCGGGTCACTGTAAAATGAACCGTTATGATAAGAAGATTGACAGTCTAATGAACGCGGTCGGTTGTCTCAAGTCTGAGGTGAGGGAGGTACGGGGTAAAATAGCTATTGGCCTGAGGGTGTGAAGGACAGCGGGTCCTGGTGACCGCTTCCTTCAGGCTGCCTGCCCCCTGCCCGCAGGCCTCCTGCCCTTCCCAGCAGGCTGCCCCAGGGCATTAGATGCCTCTGGGGAGGTAGCCGGGGCAACCTGGGACCCCTCTCCATCAAGCGCTTAGCCCAGGCCTGGCCCTGACCCTCCTGGTGCTCTGTACGGAGGCCCTGGTTTGATCTGGCCCAACAGTAAATGAAGCCGGTGGTGTTATTGTCCCCGTTTCGGAGACGAAGTGACTGGGACGCTGGGACCTCTGTTTCCCAGTTGACACAAAAGTTTTAAAAAAGAACAAAGCCCCAAAGAGGTGAAGGAAGTTTGTCCTCAGTTGGTGGGCCATGCCCTTAATTGGAAACGACCTGGAAGTCCCTGGCCCCCAACCGGGAGGGTGGCGGCGCTGGCGTGAAGTTCGGGTCTTGAGTGCTAATGTGGCCTGTGTCTTTAATCCCCCACCCTGCACTTGGGGCCCGTGGGCCCTCCTGGAGAACCTGGGGCTGGCCGCCTGGCAAGCCCTTTCTCCACAGCCCGCAGCGCGTGGGCCTTTTTGTGACATCTCTCCTGCGGTGTGCCAGCCGAACCACGGTCTGTATCCTGGCCCTGTCCCCGACCAGCAAGTCACTTAGGCTCTGTGTACTCGGTTTTCTCTGTCATGAGGAAACGAGATGAGTAGCGTCCGCCCGGAGAGTCTGTGTGATGACTAACTGAGATTGCAGCCAAGTGGACCTAGTGACCTATGTATCTGTCAATCGGAGGCGCCATTCTCTGGTCCAAAGTGATGGGCCTGGCGATGTGCGGAGGAGGAACCTCCCCTCAGTGGCCCCTGCCTGCGTGCCCCTGCACAGGTCAAGATGCAGAAAGGTGAGCGCCAGATGGCCAAAAGGTTCCTGGAGGAGCGGAAGGAGGAGCTGGAAGAGGTGGCCCATGAGCTGGCCGAGACCGAGCACGAGAACACGGTGCTGAGGCACAACATCGAGCGCATCAAGGAGGAGAAGGACTTTACCATGTAAGGCGGCCCTGTCCCAAAGTGTGCCTGGTGGGCCTGGGCACTGCCCCCGGGTCACAGCATACCCAGACTTACGGCTGTCCGGCAGTCACACGGCTAGCTACCCTATGGCGCCCGTGGTTCACGCTGTGAGGGGAGACGAGGACCCCCATAGAGTGCAGCGGGGGCGAGGAAGCCTTTCTGGAAAAAGCAACATTTAGGGAGAGTCCTGCAGAGTAGTTAGGGGAGGTGGGCAGTAGGTGCTGGGGAAGAAAGGATGCTGGATCTCGAGTGAAAGCCCCCAGGGAGGAGTTTGCAACTGAGAAATGGAAGGCAGGCAGGAAGGAGGAGAGGGGGCGGGCAGAGGGCAAGGGGAGCCATGGAGGTTGGCAGGGGCCGCTCTTAGCAGTCGCTTGAAGGGGTTTCCACTGAGCGGCCGTGGAGGGGTGTTCAAAGCAGGGCGCAGCGCGGCCAGGCTTGGCTCCGGTGTGAAGAGTGGATGGGAGGCTCAGAAGCGGATCTGACGGTGGTGGCTTTGAGGCTGTGGCAATGGCCAGGGACAGAGATGATGCTAATGACCAAGAGGCAAGCAGGGCCACAGATGCCATAACGTCACCTGATGTGAAGGCGTTGCTGTGGGGCCCAGGTGGCCTCCCAGGGGCCATCCCTCCCCCTCCCCCACTGTCCCCTGGCCAGGAGATGAGCCTCGCAGGGCATTGTGAGGCGAGCCCAGAGCTCCGGGTGGGCCGCGGCCTGGGAGGGCTCACAGAGCCCTATTCTCTCTGGCCCCAGGCTTCAGAAGAAACACCTCCAGCAGGAGAAGGAGTGCCTCATGTCCAAGTTGGTAGAGGCTGAGATGGATGGGGCTGCTGCTGCCAAGCAAGTCATGGCCTTGAAGGACACCATCGGGAAGCTGAAGACAGTAGGTGGCAGGCAGAGAACCACTCAGCCCTGGGACTGGGCCCAGAAAGGGGCAAGCTGCAAGCCGGGGAGGGGTCTTTACGCAGTCATCAGGCTGACTTTATGACATCTCCAGGCCAGGGGAGGGCACACTGGACTCCTCGAGCCCCACCCCCACTCTTACTTCTGGGTCCTGATCCCCGAGGATGACCTCTGGTGGCCAGGGGCTCTGAGTTGACCTCATCATGGGTCTCCTGGGATCACAGTGAGTTAAGGCCTAAGTCTGATTCCTGCAAGTGTCAGCCACAGTTTGATTCCTGCGAGTATCGGCCGCCGGGTGTCGTCCTCCTCCTCCACTTCTTCCAGGAAGTCTGCCTTACCTGCACTTGCCCATGCTGGGCACCCCGGCCCTTGTCCCTTGTCGTTCTCAGCTCCTGCCCCATCCTTGCAGGCCCACCTCCTCTGGGAAGCCTGCCCTTGACCGCTCCGGCCCTGTACACAGCGCTGGGCTTCTCTCCTGGGCTTCCTGGCACCAGCACCTCTTAAGAGGGGCCTGGCTCCTCCCTTCTTCCCCGGCACCGTGTAAGACCGCCTGCTGTCTTCCAGGAGAAACAAATGACCTGCACGGACATCAACACCCTGACGAGGCAGAAGGAACTTCTCCTGCAGAAGCTGAGCACGTTTGAGGAGACCAACCGCACCCTCCGAGACCTGCTGAGGGAACAGCACTGCAAAGAGGTGAGCTTGGACTCGGCCGCACCCCGTGGCACCAAGGGCCCCTCTGCTCCGAGCCTCCGCCCCCCCCCGTTCCTCGTCTGGGAAATGAACGTACTATCAGTGCCTGGCCTGACCTGACGAGACGTTCACGTGAAGTGCTGGGCACCCTGGTTGACTGCCTTGGGTGCTGCCTTGGTCGTCAAAGCTGGACCTGGTGGCTCAGGAAGGACCTGAGGAGTCCGGGATGGGCTCGGCCCCTGGTTAAATGGAGGATGGATAATGATTAGTACCAACGGTAGGGCTGCACTTTTCTTAAAAGATGGTCTCTGAAAGATATTCTATATTAGCAAATGATTCTGGAAAGACTGATGGCAAAAATAGCCATCTTCCTGTTTGGTTCAAATCAAAGAGACCATAGTGTCTTTTGTTTTGTTTTGTTTTGTTTTGTTTTATTTTTAAATTTTATTTTACGTTTAGCATTGTGAACTTCTTGTTTTATTTTTTAAAAATTAGTATTTAATTTAATTCATTATGTGTTTATTTTTTAAATTTTTATTTAATTTTTTTAATTAAAAAATTTTTAATGTTTATTTTACGTTAGAGAGAGAGAGAGAGAGACAGAGCATGAGCGGGGGACGGACAGAGAGGAGGGGAGACACAGAATTCAAAGCAGGCTCCAGGCTCTGAGCTGTCAGCACAGAGCCTGATGTGGGGCTTGAACTCACTAACTGCGAGATCATGACCTGAGCTGAAGTTAGATCATGAGACCTAAGCCGATGCTTAACCGACTGAGCCACCCAGGCACCCCTGTTTATTTAGTTTCAAGGTAGGCTCCACACTCAATGGGAGGCTTGATCTCACAACCCCAAGATCAAGAGTTATTGTTTTACTGATTGAGCCAGCCAGGTGCCCCACAATGAGTATGTAAAATAAGGAATATAAGCAGTGTGCTCACAGACCAGGCTTCCAAACGAAATCTTGTCCGAGTCATTAAATGTCTCCTTTGATGATAAGCTTATCAGAGGGATCCTTTCTCTCCAATCTGATAGTTTTTTATCACTTACATATATATCTGAGCAACATACAGTATTGTTTTGCATGTTTTCAAACCTTACATAAATGATATTGTTCCATATGTGTTCTTCTGAGTTGCTTTTTTCACTCAAAAAATATTTTTTAATGTTATTTATTTTTGGGGGGGGGGAGAGAGAGAGAGAGAGAGAGAGAGAGCGAGCGCGCGAGCATGTTCGAGAGAATGGGGGAGGGGCAGAGAGAGGGAGAGAGGGAATCCCAAGCAGGCTCTGCACTGTCAGCCCAGAGCCCGATGTGGGGCTTGAACTCACGAACCATGAGATCATGACCTGAGCCCAAATCAAGAGTTGGACGCTTAACCAACTGAGCCACCTAGGCACCCCTTCACTCAATATTTTTATAAGATTCATCCGGTTTTGTCCCTGAGACCTAAGATAGTTAATTTTCACTATATTCCATATTATGACTACTCCACAACTTATCCTTTCTTCTGTTGATGGAGGTGTATTTTCAGTTGTTTGCTATTAAATAAGCACTGTTATTTGGGGCATTCGTGTATATACTGTCCTGGTGTATTTGAGAGTTTCTAGAATATATTTCTATCGGTTTTATTAGTTATAGCGAAATTACTCTCTTAAAATAGTTAATACCTGTTTAATGTCTGGCTCAATATGCTTGGGTGGGCAATTTTTTTAACTGCTTTTTTTTTTTTTTTTTTTTAATTTTGAGAGAGAGGAGACACAGAAAGAGAGAGGGGGAGGGAGGGGCAGAGGGAGGGAGAGACAGAATTCCAAGCAGGCTCTGTGCTGTCGCGCAGAGTCTGACAGGGCTTGAACTCACAAACCGTGAGATCGTGACCTGAGCTGAGGTCAAGAGTTGGAGGCTTAACCAACTGAACCAACCAGGTGTTCCTGGCTGGACAATTTTTAACCTCTCTGGGCCTCAGTTTTCCCACCTGCGAAATGGGAGTAGCATCTTCCACGTGGTACCACGTGAGGACATGGATGGGGGATTGGCATACTGCCTGGCACATGATAGCTGTTTGGTGTGGTAGGGGCTGCTGCTGTTTGTCCTGGGACTGGGGCCTCCAGACAAACCTCTTCCTACTCAATTTGTCTCCTTTTTGACCCCTTAGCTTCTACTGTCCTAGAATCCCGGAATCTCCCGTTGGAGATGAAGGGTCAGCTAATCTGGACTCCCACCCACAGCGGCTACTCTCTGTTCAGTCTGGGCTCTCCTCTCCCCCTGCCCCCATGGCTCTTGGGACGGTACCCCCCATCTCTGTGCTTCCTCGGGATGCTCAGTGGATGAGAATTTGCTCTGGCTGTGGGGTCGGTTGGCTTAGGGCCCAGCGCTGCCATTTCCAGCTGTGTGATGTCGTGCAGCTCACCTCACTTCTCCCAGCCTCGATCTCCTCCTCTCTAAAATGGGGGTGGTCATAGTCCATGGCTCCTTAGAATGGGGGATTTGGTGAGAGTTGTGTGTTCGTTTGTGTAGTGTCCCCCTGGAGTCTCGGAGGACACGGCGTAAAGGACAGGGAGAGGAGCTGCAGGCCTTAACTTTCATCCCGTGTTCTTTGCCTCTTCCTGTTGCTGGAGAAACCATGATGCTGGCCTCTCTCCACTCCCAGCCCTGCCATGGCTTGTGAAGGGGACCTGTGAGCCTGAGAGGAAAAGGGAAGGCGAGCCCAGCCCCCTTCTACGGAAGAGTAGAGATGGTTCTCAGACACGGCCTGTTTGGGAGAGATGGGCAAGGGTATGAGCAGGCAGTCGGGGAAGAAGAGGGAGCTCAGTGGCTGATAAACTTATGAGTGATGGGGGAAACGCAAGCTAAAGCAGCAGGAGTCTGCTGGAAAGACTGGCCGCCACCCAGGGCCCTCCTCCTGCCCATGGCCATGCAAATCTGTGCAGGCATTTTGTAGGTCATTTCAGCTGCTGCAGATCACAGACCTTCTGGCCCAGGCATGCCGCCTCTCTCCACCCTAGAGAGAGACACTTTGTACACGTCTGGCCCAGCACAGTACATTGCTACAGTGTTTGCATTTATGCAACCTGGGAACAGCTTCCTTGCCCAGAGGCTGTGCAAGGGGAGAGGTGAAAAATGCAGTGGCCTGTTGGAGAAAGAAGGCCGATTAGTGGCTGCAGGGGGCTAGGGCAGGAGGGAAAGAAGAGTGTTTTAACAGGTCTTTCGGTTGGGATGATGGAAATGTTCTGGAACTAGAGAGTTGTGGTGGTTGCACAATATTTGGATATACTATATATATGCCACTGGATTTTACACTTAACCAAATGTAAAATGGCATGGTTTATGTTAGCGATATGTTACCACAATTTAAAAAATTAATCATGGAAAGTGCAAAAAAACATTGAATTGTGCATTTTATTTATTTATTTATTAAAAAATGTTTATTTACTTTTGCGAGAAAAGAGAGAGAGCTCAAGCAGGAGAGGGACAGAGGGAGAGGGAAACACAGAATCTGAAGCAGGCCCCAGGCTTTGAGCTATCAGCACAGAGCCTGATGCGGGGCTCGAACCCACAAATCACGAGATCATGACCTGAGTTGGAAGCTTAACCGATTGAGCCCCTAAATTGTGCCCCTAAATTGTGCTTTTTAAAGGGGTATGGTATCTGAATTTTCAGCTCAATAAAGCTGTTGGTGTTTTTTTTTTTTTTAAGATTTTTAAATTTTTAAATAATCTCTACACCCAACATGGGGCTCAGATTCACAATCCCAAGATTGAGTTGCACACCCCACCCACTGAGCCAGCCAGGCATCCCTCAAGCTCTTTATAAAAAACCAAGTTGTAGCATAAAAATACAGTATGCTATCATTTGGGTCAAATCACTCATAAATCCCTTCGCATCCCAACCCCCCAAAAGATAACATTTCTCTAGGTGTAGCTATATATAAATGCGTAGAGAAAGGATAGGCAGGACACTCATCAAACCAGTAACAACGGGGTGGGGTTTGGAGGTGGATGAGGGTGATTATTTTATAATGAGGTTGCAATCTATTTATGATTCCTATAATTGGGAAATGTAAGTCTTGGAAAAGGGAAAGAATCCATAGGATGTAGACATCTGGGTTCATTGCTTAACGACCTGTGTGCCTTCCCTTGAAGGATTCCGAAAGGCTAATGGAGCAACAAGGAGCACTACTCAAAAGGCTGGCGGAGGCGGACTCAGAGAAAGCGGTAACACTGCGCCCCCTGGCGGATCTAGTGGGTTTTAGGCGACAGTGCACAGAGGGGCTGGAGGGACACGGCAGCCTCGCTCTGACATTTCTTTGGGTCTTAGTTTCCTGATCTGTAAAATGGGCTGATGTCCCCTGCCTTGCCTGCTCCACTGGGCTTGTCTAGTTGATCACTTGGAAGCTTGAAACCACCAAGCTGAACACCCAACCTGAGGGATGCTGCTCCTGCTGATGGAGTTACTAACCATCAGTCTGTTACTTGAATTTCCTTATTTGCATTATGGATTAAAAGCCATCCAAAGGTAGACTTTTTGGTTCAGCAATTCCAGTTCTGGGAATCTCTCCCAAGGAAGCATGCTCCAAAGGCTGGTCCATGGAACCCTAAGTTCCTCGACGATGTTAATGGGTACCAGAAACAAAAGCAGGGAGTGATCTGTGGTCACATAAATCGGGAAACTGCTGGCAGGCCTGCACAAAAAATTCACCATGTTAACTCCCAAGACCTTTTGGAGTATTTGAGGTATTAATGCCCACACGAGTCTCCCAAGGGAGAAGGAAGATGAAAGCCACCTTTCCCAAGGTTGGGCGCTCGGCCCCCGAGGCCTCTCCGAAGGTGACAATCGGGGATTCAGCATGAAGGGGATAACGCCTAAATCTGCATCTCCAGCTTGAGAGCCCGGGAACCAAATTATGATACATCAGTAAATTGAAACTTTAACTTGCTGTTTCAAAAGGTGTAGAAGATTTAATCACATTATGGTAAATGTTGTAGGAACATTTTTGCATAAGACTTCTTAATGTGTTTTTTTTTAATAAATTTTTTTTAATGTTTATTATTTTTGAGAGACAGAGAGACAGAGCATGAGCAGGGGAGGGGCAGAGAGAGAGAGGGAGACACAGAATCAGAAGCAGGCTCCAGGCTCCGAGCTGTCAGCACAGAGCCCGACGCGGGGCTCGAACTCACGAACCGTGAGATCATGACCTGGGCTGTGGTCTGATGCGCAGCTGAGCCACTCAGATGCCCCAAGACTTCTTAATGTGTTTTAACAGTGGTTCTCTTTGCCTGGGGGATTATGGGGATTCTAATTTAGCATTTTGTTTTGTTTTTCATTGTTTCCATGACTAATATTATTTAATTTAATTTAATTAATTAAAATTTTTTTGAGAGAGAGAGCGTGAACAGGGGAGGAGCCAAGGGAAA
Source organism: Panthera uncia (assembly GCF_023721935.1). Taxonomy (NCBI): domain Eukaryota; kingdom Metazoa; phylum Chordata; class Mammalia; order Carnivora; family Felidae; genus Panthera; species Panthera uncia. The sequence continues at coordinate 84,713,433 of NC_064807.1, forward strand.
GGGAGAGAAAGAATGCCTGGCATGGAGCCTGATACAGGGCTCGAACTCACGACCTGTGAGATCGTGATCTGTGCCGAAATCAAGAGTCAGACACTTAACCAACTGAGCCACCCAGGCGCCCCTAACGTTACTTTATCTTAAATTGCAAGATCAATACGTATTTGTTGTCTTGAACATTCACTACAGATATTGGATGCTTCCTGCCAGGGTCTCTGTGACATGGGCAGGTACAGTTGGGATCTTGGGCCTTGTTGCCCAGGCACTCACAGGAGTGGCTGTCGCCCCCGGGCCTGACTCCCTTGCTCTTCCCAGGGAGCTCATGACAGTGTGTGTTCTCTCCAGCGCCTGCTGTTACTCTTGCAAGACAAGGACAAGGAAGTAGAAGAACTTCTCCAGGAAATACAATGTGAGAAGGTACCAGCCCTGACAGTTGCTCCTCCTTATGAGCCAGTAGAGTTTCGTGGGGAGGATGCACTCTGGAATTGGACATCTGGGTTCAAATGCTGGCTCTGCCACTTTCTCTCTCTCTCCAAAGGCTCAAGCAAAGACAGCGTCCGAGCTTTCTAAATCCATGGAGTCTATGCGGGGGCATTTGCAGGCCCAGCTCCGGTGCAAAGAGGCAGAGAACAGTCGCCTGTGCATGCAGATCAAGGTACCTGCTGGCCCCGCGGGTGGGAAAGGAGGGGCCGGGACATGGCAGTCCCAGGGCGGTGAGCCACACTCAGTAAGGCTTTGCCTCAATGGTTTATGGGGCACTTGCTGCCAAGGCACTTCTGCTTCAGAGAGACTCTGGGACAGTGGCAAGAGCAGTGGACCCCAGAGGCCTTGGGTGCCCTTCCCAGGAGTGACCGGGTTTGGTGCCGTGACCCTGAGCCAGTCACTTAATCCCTTAGGTCCTTGGGTCTTTCAACTACCCCGGGGGGAAGGAACGGTCTCAGTTGCTGCTTGCCTATGTGAGCTAGGGACCCTCTGAGGTCGTAGCTCTGCTGAATGAGTGAGAGATCCTTCTGACCACAGCACTGGGAGCTGAAGGAAGAGTTCTGTCCTAACATTAAGACCCGATGGGTTCGGTGACCCAGAGAGGTGCCACGGAGAGCTGGGAATGGCCCTCATCCCTGGCCTGCATTTAGAGAGCCCTAAGGCCCCACGCAGTTGGTGACCCGTTTTCTTTTTCCCTGTCCCCCATCCCTTCTCTTCGCTGGTCCCCTTTCCTCGTCTCTGCCCTCCGTCTCTGCCTTTCTTGTCTCTTCCTGCCCACTCCCCCGACCCTTCCTGGCCCTCCCTCCCCAGAACCTGGAGCGCAGTGGGAACCAGCACAAGGCAGAAGTGGAGGCCATCATGGAGCAACTGAAGGAATTAAAGCAAAAGGGAGACCGGGACAAAGAAACCTTAAAGAAGGCCATCCGAGCCCAGAAGGAACGAGCTGAGAAGAGTGAGGAATATGCCGAGCAGCTGCATGTGCAACTTGCTGACAAGGTGGCAGGCCTTCCCTGAGGGCGGCCGGGGTGGCGGCAGGCGGTGGGGGTGCGGAGGGATGGTGATAGTGGAAGGGTGAATGAGCCGGGGGGGGGGGGGGGGGGCAGTGGGTGAGTAAATGGGTAAAAGGATGAAAGCGGGGTGGCTGGCTGGCTGGCTGGAGACGAGAGATTAGAGGGGAGTTTAGCCTATGTCAGTTTTGTGGGTGGGAATGATGGTTGAGGAAGGATTTGCGAGTAGGGCGCATGTGACGGCTAGAAATCGAGAAGCTGCCGCTGGGCTCACGCAATCACCCTGGGTGCTCTCTGCAAAGGGACTGCGGGGGTGAAGAGTCCTCCAGGGTGAGCCCAGCCCCCAGCTGCCTCGGCTTCAGCGCTGACCCCAGGCTGACGGGCCCTGTTGTCCCATGTTCCCAGGATCTTTATGTCGCTGAAGCTTTATCCACTCTGGAATCATGGAGGAGCCGCTACAATCAAGTTGTGAAAGACAAGGGAGACCTGGAGCTGGAAATTATCGTCCTGAATGAGTACGTGCGTTTAGGCGACGGTGCAGGGGCTGATGAGGGAAGCAGGCAGACGGGTGGAAGGAGCCTGGCAGCCTGAGGGGGGCCCCAGCGCCCTCGCGGCTGCCATGTAGTGTCGCCAGTCAGGGGCCGCACTGGGCTGAGGTGTGGCGGCCCAGGCGGGGGCCGTGGAGGGGCCAGAACTCTCTGCTCACACAGGGCTAAGTCTGTTGCCGGTCCCTGGGCTGAGCTGGGTCCCAGTGTGCACAGCGTGGGAACTGGGCGTGCACACTGGTGTCCTCATTCCTGTGCCGGGGGGGGGGGGGGGGGGGGGGGGGGTGGATCATGTCTTCTCTCTGTCGTCTGCCCAGTAACGGCAGCTGTGTTGCCCAGCCCTCAGAAGGTCAGAGTAGGAGGCCAAAATGGCCTAAAGTTGCCGGGGACTGAACTCACACTTTTCTCGCCACTAGGCACCAGTGACCATTCAAACGTCCTCAGTGTCACCTATATTCATGTGTTCGTTCGTTTGAAAAATATTTATTGAGCATCTACTCATTATCTACAGATAGTGAAGGTAGAAGGACACGTGATACAGATGAGAGGCATTGGGGAAGAGATGCCCTGAGAAAGGGAAGTCTGAACTGGGTTTTTTGGATTTTTTTAATGTTTTTATTTATTTTTGAGAGAGAGAGAGGGAGAGAGAGAGAGAGAGAGAGAGGGAAGGAGGATGGGAGGGGCAGAGAAAGAGGGAGACAGAGAATCCAGAGCAGAATCCGAGCTGTCAGTACAGAGCTTGGTGTGGGGCTCGAACTCACAAACTGTGAGATCATGACCTGAGCTGAAGTTGGACACAACCAACTGAGCCACCCGGGCATCCCGGAACTGGGTTTTTAAGGCTGAGGAAGAGATTGCCGGGTAAAACAACGGGATATGTTTGCTTGGGCCTAGTCTGTGCTTAGCAAATATTTGCCGAATGAACTGTAATTGATCATTACTGAGAGCACATACCGTGTAAAGGTTCTGTATTGGGTCTGTGAGCCCGAATGCTCCTGTGAGGCCACAGTCCTCCGTTACTGGATTATAGCCCTGATGAGTGATGGAGGGGAAGGGGGAGGGAGCGAGGGCCGGGGCAGCTGGCTTCTCTCCCATCGTGCCGTATACATTCACTGCAGTCCCCACCCGTGCTAGGCGAGTGTTCACACCTGTGAACAAGGAAGTGTAATGTCTGGGGGTGTCCCTGACCACCCAGGCTCGGAGTTCTGTCCTGATTTTAAGACCTGCTGGACTGAGATCCAGGGGGTGCCATGGAGAGCTGGGAAGCGACCCCGTCTCTGGTTCTTGTCTTTAGGGAGTGTCTTGGCCTCATGGGAGGATCAGGACACAGAAGGCTTTTGGAGGGGGTGGAATGGGAGACCAATCTGAAGGCTGTCAGAAGAGGTGGGGTACATGGGAACGCCACAGTGGCAGACAGGGCACAGAGATGGGACTGGCTGGGGAGGAACCCATGGGCCCACGCCACACAAAGACCTGGCTCCTCAGAACCCATGCAATTGCTTCTCTTGTCTGCTTTCACTCTGCGACCTCCCAGCCGGGTGACAGATCTTGTAAACCAACAACAAACATTGGAGGAGAAGATGCGGGAAGACCGGGACAGCCTGGTGGAGAGACTACACCGGCAGACTGCTGAGTATTCCGCGTTCAAGCTAGAGAACGAGAGGCTGAAGGTCTGTCGTGAGAGCAGCCTGGCACCATGGGTGGAGGACAGTGGCGCTGCTGGTGGGGCACTCTCGATGGGGCCCCAAGGATGACCCGGGGTTCTTCAGGGGGCCTGGAGGCAGGAGCCTGATTAGGAGGGCGTGCGCCGGAGTCGGGCCTGGATTCAAGTCCTGACCGCCTCTTGCTAGTACAGGCCCCGGGTTAGACGGTTCATCCTTTGTCCCCGAGGTTTCCTTAGCAGGAGGAAAGGTTGCCTGGTGAGAATGTGGCAATGCATGTGAGACACTTAACACGCACACTCAGCCATCGGAGGAGGACACTGACACCTGGGGGGCTGCTGGCCCCTTCATGTGTATCCACTCTCCCTTTAACCTCCTGATAATAGGGTGGTCGTCTCTGCTTTATAGAATAAAGAAGCAGGCTTCAAGAGGGGTCAGGTTTGTTGCCCAGATTTTGCCCTTGGAAGTGTTGGAGTTCGGATTTGAAGCCGATTCTCGTTCTGGAGCTTTGGCTTTTAACCACTTGCTCTACACCCAGCACAGCAGGGACGAGAGGCACCTGAACCAAGGTTCCTATTTCAGAGCCAGGTTGGATCCTATTAATTGATCTGGACAATAACATGTGGGCCTGTTTATTTATTTTTTAAAATATTTTGTTTTTATGTAATTTCTTTTTTAAAAGAATTTTTTTAAGTGTATTTGTTTAGAGAGAGATAGAGACAGAGTGAGTGGGGAAGGGTCAGAGAGAGAGGAAGAAGAGAGAGAATCCCAGGCAGGCTCTGCGCCATCAGCACAGAGCCCGATGTGGGGCTCGAACTCACGAAACCTGAGCTCATAACCTGAGCCAAAACCGAGAGTGGGACGCTTAACTGACTGAGTCACCCAGGCACCCCGTATTTTTATGTAATTTCTTACACCCAACTTGAGGCTTGAACTCACAAACCTGAGATCGAGAGTCACATACTTAACCGACTGAGCCAGCCACGCACCCCTAGATTAATTTTTTTTTTTTTTTTACTGGTTTATTTGTTAAGATTGATTTTAAAAGAAGTATGACATATGGCAAGGTACACACATTCTAGAATTTTCATGAAGTGAACACATTTTTGTCCATCAGTCACCTTGACCCAAACCTTATTAGCACCCCAGTGACCTCACCTGCTTATAAGCCCCCCTGTGAAGGTGACCGTTATCCTGACTTCAGTCACCACAGGTTAGCTAGCCTGGTTTTGAATTTTGTGCCTGGCTTTCATACAGCATTATGGTCGCGAGCAATCCGTGCCGTGTGACAGGTCTCATACTTAATGCTGTCCGGTCTGCTGTTGCACGACCACACCACAGTAGATCTATCCATTCTACTGTCAGTGGATATCTTCGTGTACCTTTGGGTGCACCTGTTTGGTGTATTTTTTTTTAAATTTTTTTTTTTAACGTTTATTCGTGTTTTGAGCGAGACAGAGCCAACGAGCAGGGGAGGGGCAGAGAGAGCCCGATATCAGGCACAGAGCCTGATACGGGGCTCAAACCACGAACGGTGAGATGGTGACCTGAGCCGAAGTCGGATGCTTAACCGACTGAGCCACCCAGAATTTGTAAATTAAATTCTACCTTGAGGTAGAGTTGCCGGGTCATCAGATAGCATAAATTCGGCTTTGGTAGAAGTCACCACAGAATAAGACGGTTGTACAAATTCACCCTCCTGTCAGGGATGTGTGGAAGGTAAGAGTTGCTCTGTGACTCCTCGGGGACACTTGGTACCGTCAGCCTTTCCTACTGGAGCCACTCAGCGGGGGGAGGGGTGGTTGCTGGGGAAATGAAAGTCGGCCTCCAAACCTAACAAGTGGTTAGGGGGTTGGTTACAGTACGTGTGTCTGTGAAGCGTAACACAGTGTGGCCATTCAAAATAATGTTTTTAGGAGTCTGTTGTCTTAGATGATGATTACAAAGTTCACAGTGGAAGTTTAACACAGTGCACAAATGTGACGTGGAAGTCTTGTTCTTCCTTAACTGTACATAGGTATTTTTCCGGTTGTTTTCCCCCAATACTAATATAGACATTCAAACACATACATACCCATTATTCTGCAGCCTGCTTTTCTCATTCAACCATACTTCACGGATATCTTTTTAGGTCAGGTTTGGGTTTGGTTTGGTTTGGTTTTTTAGCTTTATCTCTTTCAGTGACTGCATATTGTTTTACTGTATTGAGATACAATGATTTCTTTTGTTCCATCTACTGAGGTGAACATTTAGGCTGTAGGAGGACATTTGTTGACTTGAGAAGTAGGTATAACATCGTTGCTACTTGCAAAAGCATGTTGCAAAGTAGTAAGTACAATATAATCCCATTCTTGCTGAAAAAAAAAAAGTACTCAGCTACTGACAGAAAGCCATAAACCAAGGCATCCCTTGGTGCAATCATCATGCATCACAGTTAGTTTTCCTTGGTCTTATCTCCATAGTCTTTAACTTTTAATTTAACTTTTAATTATGTATTGCTTTTGTAATAAGAACAAGAAAACACAGGGGTCGCTTACTTGCATCTACACTTGACCCTTGAACTGCATGGGTCCACTTATATGCAGATTTTTTTTGGATAAATACAGTTCAGGACTATACGTGTATTTTCTCTTCCTTATGATTTTCCCAAAGTTTTCTTTGCTCTAGCTCACTTTATTGTAAGAGTACAGTATCTAAGACACCTAGCATACAGAATAGGTATTAATTGACTCTATGTGTTATTGGGAAGTCTTCCGGTCAACAGTAGGTTACTAGAAATAGTTAAGTTTCGGGGAGTCAAAAGTTCTATGTGCATTTTTGATCGTGTGGGAGGTCGGTGCCCCTAGGCCCCCCATCGCTCAATGGTCAAGTTCTTTCTTCACTTGAGTCGCCCTGGCGCACCTTGACTTCGGGTGTGGGTGTGAGGCGTCAGGGCTTCCCCCGGCTGGCCACTTGCAGTGGGAGGTGAGGGTGGGATGGCTGTCTGCTCTGGGAAGCTTCCTGTGGGTTACTCAGTAGGCACCCCTTCTAGGCTAGTTTCGCCCCGATGGAGGACAAGCTCAATCAGGCGCACATCGAGGTGCAGCAGCTGAAGGCGTCGGTTAAGAACTATGAAGGGATGATCGACAACTATAAGAGTCAGGTAGGTGGTCTGCGCGAGGTCAGCCAGGAGGCCTCTCCCAGGAAGGGTCGGGGGGAAAGGTGTTTTTCACTGAAACTCGGCCCAATGCTTTGGCGGCTCCTAGGTGATGAAGACCAGACTGGAGGCTGATGAAGTGGCCGCCCAGCTAGAACGCTGTGACAAAGAGAACAAGATCCTTAAAGATGAGATGAACAAAGAGATCGAAGCGGTACTGCTCCCCTTCCTTGCTTTCTTCCGCCATCCAGTCCCATGTCTGCCAGTCTGTCCCTCTGGGCTTCCTTGATTTGGACCAGAAAATTGAGTTTTCTCATTGCTGGGCTGGTCCACACTACTGTGTATGTGCCTTCTCCCTGCTCTTGCTCGCTCGCTCGCTCTCTCTCTCTCTCTCTCTCTCGCTCTCGCTGTCTCGCTGCTGCTTTCCTCCTGGTTTTCTTCTTCAGTTTCCTTAAAATAATCTCCCCTGCTTAGAGCAAGTCCAAGTGGATTCAGGTGCTAAGATCTGCCAGGTCTTGGCCATGCCTGTTTTGTTCTGCACCAACCCAAAGACGTGCCTCTCCTTCCCCTTTCCCCAAAGAACCTTATTCTTTTAGAGACAGCTTGGATCTCTAGAGACAAAGGGGTCATCTTATTATTACCTTTATCTTTTTTTTTTAATTTTAATTTTTTTAAATTTACATCCCAATTAGTTAGCATATAGTACAACAATGATTTCAGGAGTAGATTCCTTAGTGCCCCTTGCCCGTTTAGCCCATCCCCGCTCCCACAACCCCTCCCGTAACCCTCAGTTTGTTCTCCATATTTATGAGTCTCTTCTGTTTTGTCCCCCTCCCTGTTTTTATTTTTGTTTCCCTTCCCTTATGTTCATCTGTTTTGTCTCTTAAAGTCCTCATATGAGTGAAGTCATATGATTTTTGTCTTTCTCTGACTCTCTAATTTCACTTAACATAATACCCTCCAGTTCCATCCACGTAGTTGCAAATGGCAAGATTTCATTCTTTTTGATTGCCGAGTAATACTCCATTGTCTATATGTACCACATCTTCTTTATCCATTCTTCCATCAGTGGACATTTGGGCTCTTTCCATCCTTTGGCTATTGTCGAGAGTGCTGCTATAAACATGGGGGTGCATCCGTCCCTTCGAAATAGCACACCTGTATCCCTTGGATAAATGCCTAGTAGTGCCATTGCTGGGTCGTAGGGTAGTTCCATTTTTAATTTTTTGAGAAACCTCCATACTGTTTTCCAGAGTGGCTGCACCAGCTTGCATTCCCATTACTGTTACCTTTAGAGATGGACTGAGTAGTCCAGGTCCAGCCACTAACCTGTGTCATAGCCTTGGGCAAGTCCCTGCCCCATCTGGTCCTCAGCCTCTTTGTTAATTTTTTTTTTTTAATTTATTTATTTTTGAGAGACAGAGAGAGACAGAGCATGAGCAGGGGAGGGGCAGAGAGAGAGGGAGACACAGAATGCGAAGCAGGCTCCAGGCTGTGAGCTGTCAGCACAGAGCCCGATGTGGGGCTCGAACTCAAGAATCACAAGATCATGACCTAGGCCAAAGTCAGTTGCTAAACTGACTGAGCCACTCAGGTGCCCCCAGTCTCCTTGTTAATATAGGGATGGGCTAAATCAGAGAGTTCTGACCTTCTCCTCTGAGCTGTAGCATTGGGATTGCCTTCCTAGGGGCTTTGGAGTTAGACTGGACCTTAATCCTGGCTCTACCAGTTTCTTTTCTTATTTTTTTTTTTTAATGTCTATTTATTTATTTGGGGGGAGGGACAGAGAGAGAGGGAGAGAGAGAGAATCCCAAGCAAGCTCTGTACTGTCAGTGCACACTGTCAGCATGCAGCCCGATGTGGGGCTCAAACTCACAAACTGTGAGATCATGACCTGAGCAGAAATCAAGACACTTAACTAAGCCACCCAGGCACCCCTGTCTCTATCAGTTTATAGCTGAGCAGCCTTAGGGAAATGACTTTGCTCCCTTGATCCTTAGAGTCCTTCCACTGGGACAACAGCACCAAGCTGATAGGTTGTTGTATGAATTCATTGAGTAATTCAGAGAGCTGTCAGCACAGTAACTAGGTCCTGGTATTTGCTACGTGATTGCCTTTGTTATTCAATGACGAGAGGAGTGGCAGGCTCAGGTGGAAAGTTAGGGTCCATTGTGTCCCTTGGAGAAGAGCCCGCCGCTGCCAGTGGCCTGTGGGGAGGGCAGGCCACATTCCTGCCTGTGGTTCCCACAGGATCCTCTTCTGGGGACCGCCGGCAGCCCTGCCCTAATTCCAAAGGACTCTGCTTGGTCCCACAAGCAGCGGGGGCCCTTCCCAACGGTGGGTTTTTCTCCCCACTGCAGGCCCGTAGGCAGTTCCAGTCCCAGCTGGCTGACCTGCAGCAGCTGCCTGACATCCTCAAGATCACAGAGGCTAAGCTGGCAGAGTGCCAAGACCAGCTGCAGGGTTACGAGAGGAAGAACATCGACCTCACAGCCATCATATCAGACCTGCGCAGCCGGGTAAGGGACTGGCAGAAAGGGTCCCACGAACTGGCCAGAGCAGGGGCCCGCTTACCAAGATGAGCTGCACGCCCCCCCCAAGGGAGGACCACTTCCTTTTTCTTGGCTGCTGCTTTCTGAAAGGAGTGAGCGATCATCAGTGCTGTGAAATAAAAGTCTGGTGTGCCAAATGCCTTGTGTTTGCACAAAGTGATTGTAGTTATAGGAGCCGTCACTCTCCGGTGCTGCCCCGCCCCCCCCCCCCCCCCCCCCCCCCCCCCCCCCCCAGCCTGTGCTTCGAGTCCCTCTGCCCTTCATGCTCTGCTGCAGTGCTCGGCCACACCCCCAGGGGGAGACACCCAGCCTGGGGGGAGGGGGGGATGTTCTCTCTCCCAACTTTCTCTTGCTCCAGCTGCCTTTCCCGACTCTTACCAGGTCCATTGCCTGAGGTTCTGTCCAGAAAGAGGGCTCCCTTCCTCCCAGAAGCAGTCTGCCTCTGGGTTACTGGAATCCTGCCTACGGTCTAAGAAATTACATGCCTCTCGTTTGCAGTGGGACCTTGGGCGAGGCCCTTCCCCTGTTTTGACCTCCTTCCTTGTAATAACAAAAGTAGCTATTGTTTTTCGAGCACGGACTTTGTGCGCCAGTATTCTCCCCTGTAATTCTCCCAGGAATGTTGTGAGGTGTAGATATTCTTTTTCTCCATTTTCCAGAAAGCAGCCCAAGGCATAGAGGCCTAATTTCCTGAGGTCCCAGAGCTGAGAGTTAGTGACCAGGGTTTGGAACTCAGCCAGTTACACCTGCTTCCCAAGCCCACATTTGCAGTCCTCTTAAATTGCCTGCCTGCCCTTGAACCTGAGTATTCTCAGGGCCTCAAGAGCCTGATAGCTGAAGCTTCTGTGTACAGCAGCCCTCTGGATAACTTCTCAAACTTGCCAGCCTGAAAGACTTGATAGGTTTCCTGTTGCCTGTACTTGTCCCCACTTAAAGGGAGAATGACATCAGCAGTGCCGACAGGGTAGTTGGTAACGCTCTGTGGCATGTCGTGTGGGCCAGTTTAGCCCAGCATCTGCTTCTGCCTTCTCATGTCTGCCCCGGATCCCATTGAGTGGCCTCTCCTGATCAAGAAAGCGTCGCTGTGGTTCTTCGGGATCAAACCTGGCTTCTCTACGTGCGGGAAGGCCTTCACGGGAGTCGGGCCTAACCTGTCCCCACTCTCCTCTCTCGTCCAGGTTGTGCGTTGAGACTTGGATGCCTGCTGAGGGCAGCGCGTCTCCCTCCTGGGTGTGGATGACAGGTCCTAGGGGGAAGGGAGGGCTGCACAGGGAAGTTCCTTCATAAACCAGTCTGTGTTCCTGTCATTTTAGATCGAACATCAGGGGGACAAGCTGGAGATGGCAAGAGAGAAACATCAGGCTTCCCAGAAGGAAAATAAACAGCTGAGTCTGAAGGTGGATGAACTGGAGAGGTTAGAGGCACTTGGTCCCATCTCTGTCCTCTTCCTAGGACCTGAGACTTTCAGCCACTTAGCTGCTTTGGGCTTAGTGTGCAGAAGTGTTTGAGGGACTCAAGGCCCTAGAAGGTACTGGGCAGACCCCAGAAGAAAAGCTGCTTCCATTGCAGTGGTAAGCATTGTGGGATAGAGGAAGATGGTCTTTTGACTGGGGGATGCTCCAGAACAGTGTGGTCAAGTTCAGACCACCCACAGGCTCTACCTACCAAAAAGGCACACTTCACCCGAGCAAACCAGCAGGACTAATATAAGGCGGTGAGGGGGCATTCCCGTGCCCTCCCTACCCCCGCCTCATTCTGCTCTTCATTTCTGTCATCCTTCCCTAAGATCTTTCTTTTTTTCTGTTTTTTTTTTTAATGTTTATTTTTGAGAGAGAGAGAGAGAGAGAAAAAAAAAAAAAAACAGCATGTGTCAGGGAGGGGCAGAGAGAGAGGGAGACACAGAATCCCAAGCAGGCTCCAGGCTCCAAGTTGTCAGCATAGAGCCTGACGCGGGGCTCGAACCCACAAGCTGAGATCAAGACCTGAGCTGAACTCAAGATGGTCACTCAACCAGCTGAGCCACCCAGGCGCCCCATCCCCAAGACCTTTCTGATCTGATTCTTCTCTTTTACCTATGGACTATTAGAGGCAGTCAGGTGAAGAGTACAGCTTTTGGAGTCAGAAGCCCTGGCCTTGGGTCCCAGCTTGGCCACTTAACCTGCATTGTGATCTTGAGCAAATCACTGAACCCTTTTGAACCTCTGTTTACTCACCCTGAGAAAGGGATCAAGGTAGGGGTAACAATCTAGCTCATGAGGTTATCAAAAGTCTTCCAGGAGATAATCCTCAAAGGCCTTAGCGCATTATCTGGCACAGAAAAATGCACCATATAGTTAGTGTATATTAGTTGCTATTATCCCAATGTTGAATATGAGGAAACCGAGCATGGAGAGAGGCTAAGTGACTTGCCCAGGGTGACACAGCTGGTATCTGGCAAAGCTGCGACATAGGCCCCCTGACTGTCCTCCTCTGGAGCTCTTAGCATCTGTAAAATGAGGGCTGGAGCCTTAGTTAGAGATGCAAGGCCTTTGGCCCTGGGATGCTCTGGCTGCCCAGGTGGCTCATGCAGCCTGCATGTGGGGACTTGGGCTGGGCTCCTAGGCTCCGCTCTGGTCCACTGGCTTCCAACATGCAGCTGGACTCAGCAGGACTTACAGAACTTTCAATTGGAAGGTGTTCTGGAATTGCGGTGGGGACCACGTGTGCCCACCAGGAGTCACTGCGACCCCACGGTGGATCACATAAGCAGTAGAGGGGGTACCAGCTGATGTCCTTCTGCTGAGGGGGCAGCAGTGAGCACAAGTTGAGGGCATGGGTTTTGGTGACAGACCTGCCAGCTGTGCTGACCTTGGGCCAATGACCTCAGCTCTCAGTGCCTCAGTTTCTTCCTCTGTAAAGTGGGGATAATGGTGGCGCCCACCTTCCTTAGCTGCAAGGTGCTGTGTTACTAACAACAGGTACGCTCGTCTGTGCTTGCCCGCCCACTCTCCACACAGTCCTGAGCTGCCCTGGCTTCTCGGCTCCCTGCTTGCTGCCTTGCTGATCGGCAGGTTTCTTTGGTTTATTCCTGTGGTTCCTTGGAGACTCTTGGCATGATGAGAACCCCAGCCCAGGGGTGGCTGGCAGCCTCCTGGCGGGGTGGAACAGGACAGGTCGGGGTATGAGCCAGATCTGATTAAGTGCTTCCACCTAGGAAACTGGAGGCAACCAGCGCCCAGAATATCGAGTTCCTACAGGTGATTGCCAAGAGGGAGGAAGCGATCCACCAGTCCCAGCTGCGGCTAGAGGAGAAAACACGGGAATGTGGGACCCTGGCCAGGCAGTTGGAGAGCGCCATCGAAGATGCTAGGAGGCAGGTCAGTCTTGATTCCATTGCTAACTAGCTCTGTGACCTTGGGCCAAGTCACCTGACCTCTCTGAGCCTATTGCCCCATCTAAAAAAGGGGGTGCAGTAGTGGCACCTGCCTCGCGAATTTGTCCCAAGGATCAAATGAGCAATTACTGTAAAGGCTTTGGCACTTGATCACGATGGCTCATTCACTTGCTGCCTGCGTGGGACTCAGCCAGGTTTTCCACAGCTTAGGTGATGATGCTTGGGGTGTGGGGAAAGGGCAGGTGAAGTGGGCTGCAGAAGTCCCTGGAGTTAGCTCCTGCCACAAGGCACCAGAGAACCATCCGTACCATCCGTAGTGATGTGCGAGACCAGAGTGGGAGTGGCTCAGCCTTCCGGGTGCCAGGTGCTCCCCGTGTCAGGTAAGCCAGCCCCACCTCCGTGCCTTCTGGGCAGGTGGAACAGACCAAGGAGCATGCAGTCTCCAAGGAGCGAGCTGCCCAGAACAAAATCCTGGACCTTGAGACCCAGCTGAGCAGGACCAAGACGGAGCTCAGCCAGCTGCGGCGGAGCCGAGACGACGTGAGTCGGGCTGGAGGGCGGGGGCCGGAGAGAAGGGAGTGGGTTGAGATTTTAGCTTCCTGGGGCCTGCGGGGCAAGGTGTTTCATGGAGGTTTTTAGGAATATGACATGGTTTGATTTTTCTCAACTCACTTTCCAATCCCTTAGGGATATCCCAGGCAGATTCCTTTTTTTTTTTTTTTTTTAAATCAACAGCTTTGTTAAGATATCATTTACATACCATAAAATTCACTCCTTTCAATGGTACAATTCCGTGTTTTTTAGTGTGTTCACGGAGGTGCGCCATTGCCACCACAATCTAAGTTTAGACTCTCCTCGGAAAGAAACCCCGTGCCCATTAGCGGTCACGCCCATTCTCTTGCCCTCAGCTCCTGGCAACCCCTGCCCAAGTCTCTAGGGATCCGTCCTGGACATTTCACACACTTGACTCCTTTTTCGTTGCTCTTCATAGGCTGACCGTCGCTACCAGAGCCGGCTGCAAGACCTCAAAGATCGCCTGGAGCAGTCGGAGAGCACCAATCGCAGCATGCAGAACTACGTCCAGTTCCTCAAGTCGTCTTATGCCAACGTGTTTGGGGACAGTCCCTACACTACCTTCCTCACCAGCTCTCCCATCCGCTCCCGATCTCCTCCCACCTAAGCCCGCCAGTCTCGGGCCAGGAGCCCGAACTGATGTCCTGGGAACTGAAGAGTGGCCAAGCCACAGCTGGAAAGCCTGCCGCTTTCCTCTCTCTTCCACTGATGAAGTGTGTTCAGGATCTTGTCTTAGCTACCGACTCCAGAAAAGTCCCTAAAGCACTAGGGGGAGTGAAACAGGAACCACTCGGTTTTCTCCTCTCTGATAGAGTCACCTGATGGAAATTTTTAATTACCTTGACAGGCCTTAAATCTACTGATCTTAGGGTACCAGATTTTAACTCACCATGACTTTGCTCCTTCCTTTCCTGAGCAAATGTCTGGACTGGACTTTTTCTTCCGGTCCCCTTATAGCCCTCCTCTTCTGAGGAATCTCTCTCTTGGGCTTTCTCTGACCAGCACCAGCAGGAGCTGTTAGCCAGAGGTCCTCACCACCCCTCCTGGGCTGTGAGCACATCCACCTGCTGTTTGGGTACAGTGTTTTTCCCCAAGGCCCTCCTCCCACGCCTGGTGGAAATCTCACACCCAAGTTTCCTCAAGGCCACTTGCCCCCGAGCACTTCACAATAGACACTGCAGGGCTTGTGTCCAGTGGCCTTTTAAAAGTATAATCCCAATCCCATTGGTTTGTGTTTCTGTTTGCTAGATTTGTATCTATGGAATGCCTTTATTCTGGAAATAATGTGTGTTGTGTTTTACAAAAAACTTTTCTAGTCAATATGTAAGACTCCACTGGATGATTTCTTTTACCCACCCCATCCCTTTTCTAAAAATGATTACAGACAATGCTGCAGGAGAGCCAGTAAACAAGTACTTGGTACATGGGACACGAGGCTTCTCATTTCACTTTGGCCCAGGTCGGTTCTTTCTTCCCTGTGCACCTTCTTCACATAATCCTGTGAGATGACTGGAGGAAACACACTTTGTAAGGCTTGGCTCAGTGTCTGCGGGGTAGGGGTGGAGGGGCACTTTAGGAGTGGATAGGATGGAGGGAGATAAGATGTGTATATATTACTATTTTAAAAATGATAGTTGGGCTTTTTTTTTTAAAGATCTTATTTACTTATTTTAAGGTCTTATTTTTAAGTAATCTCTACACCCAACGTGGGGCTCGAACTTACAACCCCAAGATCAAGAGCTGCATGCTTAACTACTGAGCCAGACAGGCGCCCCTGTTAGTTGGTTTCTTTTAAAATTTTTTTTTTTAACGTTTATTTATTTTTGAGACAGAGAGAGACAGAGCATGAACGGGGGAGGGTCAGAGAGAGGGAGACACAGAATCTGAAACAGGCTCCAGGCTCTGAGCTGTCAGCACAGAGCCCGACGCGGGGCTCGAACTCACGGACCGTGAGATCATGACCTGAGCCGAAGTCGGACGCTTAACCCACTGAGCCACCCAGGCGCCCCATGTTAGTTGGTTTCTGAATGATAAGATGATGGGCTATTTCTGTGCTCTTCCCATTTCCCTATATTTAAAAGAAAGAACAACATATTGTTTAGAGAGGTGAACAAATGGGGTGCTGTGCTGAATCCCAACCTCTCTGTTTTAGCTGGTATTTGCCATCCGGGCGATGGCAGTCTTGTTCTGTCTACTCTAACTCAAGGACAAAACTCCAGAGACTTCCCCTATGTCCACAAAGGCAATGGGCCCCACATAGGCATCCAGCTTCCGGAAACCTCCTTCCCCCTGAAATTCTGGGGACATTTGTAGTTTCCAGTTTTTCATTTTGCCAAGGGAGATCACTGCAAAAACAAGCATCAGCTACCACTGCCACAAAAAGCCTGTTTTCATAGCCTTCATGATCAACGGACTTGAACTTACAGCATATGAAAGAGCTTCCCAAGGTGCACCTGGGTGGCTCAGTCAGTTGAACGTCTGATTCAACTCAGGGCTCAGGTCATGATCTCGAGATTTGTGGGTTCAAGCCCCACATCAAGCTGGCTGCTGTCAGCCTGTCAGGGCAGAGCCTGGTTCAGATCCTCTGTCCCCTCACTTTGCCCCTCCCCTGCTTGCTCTCTCAAAAAAAAAAAAAAAAAAAAAAAAAAGACCTTCCCCAGGAAAGGGAAGTTGGCAAACTTACACCAATGTGGTACATATCTGTATAACTCATTTGTATTTTTGCCAAACCAATGAAAACCTCATGCAGGGCACTGCTATTTACCACGCTAGTGGGAAACACCTCTGTTGGAGTCTATTGCTAGACTCTCAGCAATGTTGTATTTTTCTTTGTAAAGCTTTTTTTGTTTTGTTTTTTGTTTGTTTTTTAAGAGGGGCAGAGGGATAGAGAGAATCCCAAGCAGGCTCCAGACCATGGAGCCAAACACAAGGCTCAGTCCCACAACCCTGGGATCATGACCTGAGCCAAAATCAAGAGCCAGGTACTCAACCAACTGAGTTACACAGGCGCCCCATGTAAAGTAATTTATTGCAAACAGTACAGAGAGTTTGTAAAAAAAAAAAAAAAAAAAAAAAAAGATAATAAAAAATTTAAATGTTTATATTATTTTCTACCTCAAACAGATCCGAAAATTCATCCTTTTAAGGTGTGTAATTCAGTCGTTTTCAGTATATTCACAAAGCTGTGCAGCCATAAACTTTATCCAGTTCTAGGATAGAGAACTGGATGGCTAGGTTGGCTCAGTCTAGGTGGCTCAGTCGGCTGGGCGTCCGACTTCGGCTCAGGTCACGATCTCGCGGTCCGTGAGTTCGAGCCCCGCGGCGGGCTCTAGACTGATGGCTCAGAGCCTGGAGCCTGCTTCCGATTCTATGTCTCCCTCTCTCTCTGCCCCTCCCCCGTTCATGCTCTGTCTCTCTCTGTCTCAAAAAAAAAAAAAAGTTAATAAAAAAAAAAAAAACAACTTTATCCAGTTCTAGACCATTTTCTTTTTTTCTTTTTTTTTTTTTTTTAATTTACTTTTGGGACAGAGAGAGACAGAGCATGAACGGGGGAGGGGCAGAGAGAGAGGGAGACACAGAATCGGAAACAGGCTCCGAGCCATCAGCCCAGAGCCCGACGCGGGGCTCGAACTCACAGACCGCGAGATCGTGACCTGGCTGAAGTCGGAAGCTTAACCGACTGCGCCACCCAGGCGCCCCTAGACCATTTTCATCAACACAAAATGAAGCCCATAGGCGTTAGTAGCCACTCCCCCTCCCGCCTCCGCACAGCCCCTGGGAGCAACAAAGTCTCCAAGGCTATGTTAACAAAAATGAAATCCAAAAATACTCTGGCCAGTCCTTTCACTTAGAATAATGTTTTCCAAGATTTATCCATGTAGTAGCACGCATTTGTATTCTATTTTATGGCCAAATAATACTCCCTTGTATGAATACACCCTATTTGATTTACTCACCAGTTAGTGGACATTTGTGTTTCTAACTTTTAGCTATTACGAATAATGCTGCTACGAACATTCTACGAATTTCTGGGATGCACATTTCAATTTCTCTTGGTATATACATTCTTAGAAGTAGGATTGCTGGGTCGGTGGTAAGGCTACCCTTTTGGGCAACTGCCACACTGCCCAGGAGCTGCCCCATTTTAGAGCCCATCAGTAATGGTCCAATTTCTCCACATCCTCATCAACACATACTGGGCTTTCTGCAATCCGCAGTCTCCAGCCGCCTTCAGAAGCCCCGGTTCCCAGATCCAAGCAAGGGAGCCTTAGGGACCAAACCCTGCCGGCGCAAGCGCGCTGGCTACCAGGCCCGGCGCCGGAGGCGGGGCCATGAAGCCGTTAGGGGCGGGGGTTGCCCTGCGTGGCTGCGTGCGCGCCCCGGAAGCGGAATCGAGGGCCCGTTTCCGGGCGGCTGATTCGAGGACTTGTTTTGTCCCAAGCGGAGCCTCTGAAGAGCTCCCTCAGGGCCGGCCATGCCGTCCGAGGGTCGCTGCTGGGAGACCCTGCAGGCGCTGCGCAGTTCCGACAAAGGTCGCCTCTGCTACCACCGCGACTGGCTGCTGCGGGGCGAGGTGAGGGGGGCCCCGGAGTGGGCGGTGCCCTTCCGGCTGCTCGCGGTGGTACCCTGCTGTTCCCTAGCCCCTGGCTTGGCCGGCGCTGTGAACACGTGCGTTCTTTCTAACAACCCGCATTAGTTTCTCGACTCTTGTGTGTGCATCACCCCGTCCTAGAGTTTCTGCCCTCTCCTGCCTATTCTAGCCTTTCAGCGAGCTCCATAATTTCGGAGGTGCTCTTCTCTCTAAAGGCTTCGTTGCCACCCCCAGCTATGCTGTCGTCAACGCAACCCTTTCAGGGTCAGGTGATTTACCGCAGGTCTCTTGTGCTGCGAGGTCCGTAGTTAGCGGTGAACGATTAATAGGGCCCAACCTGCTGAAAGGACCAAAATCTTAGATTGACGTTGGGCGGACTTGGAAAGTTGAATGGGGGCGTGTTCGCTATCGAGGATTTGCAAAGCCATATACTTGACCACAGGAATGTAGGGGTGTAGACAGATTAAGGCATAGACACTACCCGAGTTGCTGGTAATTACAGATAGGATGCTGTCTTGTCTCTTTAGACTTACATGGGAAACCATTCTAATTTTTTTTTTTTAGCATTTATTTATTTTTGAGACAGAGAGAGACAGAGCATGAACAGGGGAGGGGCAGAGAGAGAGGGAGACACAGAATCGGAAACAGGCTCCAGGCTCTGAGCAGTCAGCACAGAGCCCACGCGGGGCTCGAACTCACATACCGCGAGATCATGACCTGAGCGAAGTCGGAGGCTTAATCGACTGAGCCACCCACGCGCCCCGTGGGAACCCATTCTAAAAGCGTTTCCCTATCTTTTATATCTCTGACAATTTTAGGGAATACAGACCATACGTACAGACATGGGTCTGGCTGGTGTAGACTCACGTTTTGCATTTCTGGCAGGAATGCCTGAGAAATGTCGCTGTGCTGTGTCAGTCATATCGGGAAGCACGCATATACTGCAAACTCTCCCAGCACTGGCGATGCTAACCTTGATCACCTGCTCACATTGTTATCTGCCAGATAGCTGCACTTAGAATTCATGGATTTTCCTTTTGAGGTTGATGAGTGTCTTGTGGGGAGGTAATCCAAGATTGCGTCGAGGTTTCCTTGTCAAACCTCCATCGTTGGCATTCGCCATTTCTGCCTGAATCAGTCGCTCTCGGGAGGTACTCGAATGGCATTTCCTGAATGTCAGCCACTCCTTCTATGTTTGCCAGTTCCTGTAAGGAAGAGCTTTCTTTTCTCCCGTTTAATTAATTGGTTGTATCATGCCGTACTCATGGGTTACTGTTTTGTGAGTTGTAACCCATTACTTGTAAAGCTGGTGTGTGAGTATTTCCATTCTGTGGGAAGTGCGACTTCGGGATAAACTCTGAGAGTTGAGGTCGTTGGGTCAAAGCCAAACGTAGATGTCTCCCCACCCCCCACAACGGATGCATCAAATTGCCTTCCAGTCGGCAATGCATGATCTTGCCTTTTTGCCCGTGGCCTCATCAACAGAATTGTATTATTATACTTCTAAATTTTGCTTGTCTAATAGGTAAGAATGAGATCTCGGTATGGTTTTGCAATGCCTTTCTCTTCTTATTGAGAGCGAACATTTTTTTTTTCATATATTCAAGAGCCAATTTTATAGCATTCTATTTTATTTTATTTTTTTTTACATTTCTTTATTTTTGAGGCAGATACAGAGCATGAACGGGGGAGGGTCAGAGAGAGAGGGAGACACAGAATCCGAAACAGGCTCCAGGCTCTGAGCGGTCAGCACAGAGCCCGACGCGGGGCTTGAACTCACGGACCGCAAGATCATGACCTGAGCTGAAGTCGGCCGCTTAACCGACTGAGCCACCCAGGCGCCCCCATATAGCATTCTATTTTTTAAGTAGGCTTCCAGTGTGGGGCTGGAACTCACGACCCCATTGTCAAGAGTTGCACACTCTACCAACTGAGCCAGCCAGGTGCCCCTCGAGCCAGTTTTATATATTTGTGAATTGACAGTTTATGTCTTTTGCTATTGGTATTTTTCTTTTTCTTTTCTTTTTCTTTTACTTTTTTTAAATGTTTATTTTTGAGAGAGAGCGCGCGCGTGTGCATGCACACAAATGGGGGAGGGGCAGAGAGAGAGGAAGACCCAGAATCGGAAGCAGGCTCCAGGCTCCGAGCTGTCAGCACACAGCCCGACGTGGAGCTTGAGCCCCCAAACCTCGGGATCATGACCTGAGCTGAAGTTGGACGCGTAACCCACTGAGCCACCCAGGTGCCACGCTATTTGTATTTTTCTTTTGGGTTTTTCTTTCCCCCCTGATTTTACAAGTTCTTTATGTATTAAGGATAACCGTAGCCCTTTATCTGTGACATGTATTGCATATATTTTTTCTAGTTTGTCAGTTGGAATTTTTTCTGTTTATGTTTTTTTTTTTCTTTTAATTTGTATTTTAAATAGGCTCCACGCCCAATGTGGGGCTTGAACTCATGAGTCTTGAGATCAAGAGTCGCATGGTGTACTGACTGAGCCAGCCAGGCACCCCTGTTTATGGTGTTTTGGGTATGTGTGGTTTTATTTTTTACATTTGAATCTTTGGCCCTGGAATATATTTTGGTGTAAGGAATGAGGGAAAAAAAAGGTGTGGCTCAACATTATTTCTATTATGTCTTGAAAATGAGTTTCATTACTTTATAAAATGTGCATATAACCTGTTTGCTTCTGTGTCCAGATTCTTCTCCACGGGTTGAATATCTGTTTATTGCACGTGGGATGTGTACCTACAATCTAGATCAGTCTTTCTCAACCGCAGCGTTACGGATATTTGGGGCTAGGCCAGATACTTCTGTGTTATGAGGGGCTGCGTTGTAGGATGCTTGCATTGCATTGTAGGATGTCTTGCATTGTAGGATGCTTAACAGCATTCCTGGCCTCCACCCACTAGATGCCAATAGCACCCTCCCAGTTGTGACAACAAAAAATGTTTCTGGACATTGCTAGCTATGCCCTGGGGGATAAAATTGATCCTGCTGTAAAACCACTGACCTAGGTAAAATAAATAACTTGCAGTTTCTGAGTAGTTTTCATGTGCCAGGTATTGTTCTCAGCCCTTTATAGCTGTCATTCATTTATTCCTTCCCAAATCTTTTGAGGTGGATCCTTTATGATTCCATTTTAGAAGTAACTTGCCCATAGTTGTACAGGTGAGTGGAATGCAGGGATGGAATTCAGATTAAGAAAGGCAGGTTCCAAACTCAGTCCTCTTGGTCACTATCATACCGTGTCTCCATGTTTCCTGGTAATATCTTCCTGACATGGAGTAAACTTTGCCAGAATGGCTGTATATTTTAACTGTAGTTAAATGGCATAAGCTGCTCTGGTTTAAAGTGCTGTATGCCAGGGCCAGCTGGCTGGCTCAGTCTGTTGGCTCTGTCCAACTTCGGGTCGGGTCATGATCTCACGGTCCGAGAGTTCGGGCTCTGCATTGGGCCCGCTCCTGTCAGCACGGAGCCTGCTTTAGATCCATTGTCCCCTTCTCTCTCTGTGCCTCCCGCCTCGTGCTGTATGCCATATATACAGAGATAATGATTAACTGGTAGGGTTGAGGGACGCTTGGGTGGCTCAGTCGGTTGGGCCTCCCGACTCTTGGTTTCGGCTCAGGTCATGATCTCAGTGATCTCATGGTTCAAGATTGAGCCCCGAACTCTGCGTTGGGATCCCTGACAGGCTTTGCACTGGCAGCATGGAGCCTGCTTAGGATTTTCTCTCCTTTCTCTGCCCCATCCCCACTCACGCTTGCTCTCTCTCTCTCTCTCTCTAAATAAACAAACAAACAAACAAACAAACATAAATCATAAAAAAAACCCACCACAACTGGTAGAGATGTCCACACACAACTGGTAAGAATGTCTAGAACTTGTTTTATAGTGTTTCTGTTTTAAATCTCATTTGCTTTAAGCCATTGGCTTTTACATCAGTGACCCCTTTTCTATGCCTATTTTTATATGCTATATTCAGTTTAAAAATTATGTTCATTTAAAAATGAAACCTAGAGGGACAAGTGGGTGGCTCAGTTGATTAAGTGTCTGACTCGATCTCAGCTCAGGTCTTGATCTCAAGGTCATGAGTTCAAGCCCTGTGTTGGGTTCCACATTGAGTGTGACAAACAAACAAACAAACAAATAAATAAAATTGAATCTAGAAAATTAGAACAAGGAGAAATATGTCTCATTACCCAAGCACAACCTCTAGAATATTTCCTTAATGTCTAATAGTGTATTAGCATTTGTTTTTATTTTTATATAATTGTAGATATTTATTTATACCCTTTTTTTTTTTTTCACTTAAAATTGAATCTCAGGGGAAGGGGAAATGGAGGATCATGAAAAGACACAAACTTAGTTACAAGTACTGGAGATGTAATGTACAATGTAGTTATAGCTCACACTGCTGTGATATACAGGAAGTTAAGAGTAAATCCTAAGAGTTCTCATCACAAGGAGAAAGTTTTTTTACCTTTTTTGTTCTTTCTTTCTATTGTATCTATAGTAGAAGATGGATGTTAGCTGAACCTGCTATAGTAATCATTTGAAATATATGTAAATCAACCGATCATACTGTCACTTTAAATTTATACAGTGATATATGTCAATTATTTTTCAATGACTGGAAAAATATTGAATCTTAAGTATGGTGTTAAATAGGATTCAGAATCTGTACTTTAAATTTTTTTTAAGTTATTATTATTTTTTAATTTATTTGAGAGAGAGAGAGCACACACAAGCAGAGGAGGGGCAGAGAGAAGGAGAGCCAGAATCCCAAGTAGGCTCCACACCATCTGCACAGAGCCTGATGTGGGGCTCGAACCCATGAACCACGAGATTATGACCTGAGCCGAGATCAAGAGTCAGATGCTTAACCAACTGTGCCACCCAAGCTCCCCACAATCCATGCTTTTAAATGACCGATATCCCACTGATTGTGTATACTGTAGTTTACTTCAAAATTCCTCGTCTCCTTTTCCATTCTGATGTTTTAAATTGCTTTCAGATATGCTTTATTGACCATCTTTGTGCATCATTCCTTTTTCTGTGGTTAGAGTTATTTAGTCTGATATTCTAAAAGGATAGGAGTCATGGGGCTCCTGGGTGGCTCAGTCCGTTAAGTGGCCGACTCTAGCTCAGGTCATGATCTCACAGTTCATGAGTTCGAGCCCCGTGTTGGGCTGTGTGCTGACAGCTCAGAGCCTGGAGCCTGCTTCGGATTCTGTGTCTCCTTCTCCCTCTTCTCCTTCCCCACTCGTGCTCTGTCTCTTTCTCTCTTGCTCAAAAATAAATAACTTAAAAAAAAAAAAAAAAAGGATAGGAGTTGGTCATTATCAAGAAACTACTTTCTCTTCATCTCTAATTGTTAGTACAGTTAGTTTGGGTCTTTGTATGTATGTATGTATGTATGTATTTAGGCCTTAGAGTTTTCAGTGAGGCAGGTAATGGATTATAAGGACAAAATTATTTTTGATTGCTTAGATCAGTTAACATGCAAGTTGGGCCTCACCCTCTTCTTTTCTCTAGGATGTTTTGGAAGAATGTAGGTCTGTTCCCAAGCTCTCTTCCTACTCCGGATGGGTGGTAGACCATGTCTTACCCCACATGCAAGAGAATCAACCATCCTCTGAGACTTCAGAATCCTCCAGATCCACTTCAGACCTTGAACAACCTTCCTGTGTTCCCAAATCTCCCGTCAGAACCCCTGCCTTCTCACCAGTTTCCTCAGCAACAGCAGATGGAGCCGAGGTAAGGTTTGTGATTAGCTTAAGATCGGAGGCAGTGGTGGCTGAGAAGTTGAAGTATTTAAGAGGCCCCTGACTGGCTCATGTGGGGGAGCATGCGATTCTTGCTCTCTGAGTCATGAGTTGGGGCCCCACATTGGGTGTAGAGATTACTCAAAAATAAAAATCTTGGGGCACCTGGGTGACTCAGTTGGTTAAGCGTCTAACTCTTGATTTCAGCCCAGATCATGATCTCAGGGTTGTGAGGTTGAGCCCCACGTTGGGTTCTGCACTGACAGCATGGAGCCTGCTTGCGATTCTTTCTCTCCCCCTCTCTCTGCCCCTCCCCTGCACACATGCACACACTCTCTCTCAAAATAAATTTAAAAAATTAAAAAACTTAAAAATAAATAAAAATCTTAAAAATAAAAAAAGTAGGGGCACCTGGGTGGCTCAGTCGGTTAAGCGTCCGACTTTAGCTCGGGTCACGATCTCGCGGTCCGTGAGTTCGAGCCCCGCGTTGGGCTCTGTGCTGACAGCTCAGAGCCTGGAGCCTGTTTCGGATTCTGTGTCTCCCTCTCTCTGACCCTCCCCTATTCATGCTCTGTCTCTCCCTGTCTCAAAAATAAATAAAATGTTAAAAAAATAAATAAATAAAAATAAATAAAAATTTAAAAAAGTTGAAGTGTTTAAGATTGTGATACGACAGTGACCTTACTCTGGGAAAAATAATGGTGGCTCCTTCTTGTAGATGTTTTAAGGATTCCATTTACTACACCACAGCGTTCCCTTTATGAAGAGGGGGGAGAGAGATTCCCTTCTATTCTTAGTACCAGTGATAGTAATGAATTTCCTCAGCAATTGGATTGTTTTTTTCTCACGAATATTGCATGCATTTGACTCATGAGGTCTCCCTTTTTGGTTGGCTGTTGGAGGCTTACAGTGAAATTTAGACCTGCTGTCTAGATGTACCTTATCATTAGTTCTTTAAAAAAAAAAAAAAAAAAAAATTGTGATTTGTGGGAAAAAAATGCATTTTTACTCTTTTTTACTCTGTTTTGTCCCTGCCTTTGCTTGTTTCTCTTCCTTAAAAGCAGTTAAATTGTTACTGGTGGAGTTCCATTCTTCCTTTCTCTTTTTTGGGGCCTGGGGAGTAATCCTTCCAGAAGTAGTTCATCTGCATACAAATATAAAGGAACAC
The DNA here is from genome assembly GCF_023721935.1 of Panthera uncia. Taxonomy (NCBI): domain Eukaryota; kingdom Metazoa; phylum Chordata; class Mammalia; order Carnivora; family Felidae; genus Panthera; species Panthera uncia. The sequence continues at coordinate 84,738,287 of NC_064807.1, forward strand.
ACTGTATGATTCCGTCCATTTAACATTCATGAAATAAGAGTGTTCTAGAGAACACATTAGGGGTATGGAGGTAGGTGTGGCATAGGACGCCTGTGGTGACAGGGCGGTTCCGTACCGTGATTATGATGGCAGTTATGCAAATCTGTGCATGAGATAAACTTGCATGGAACGATACACATACACAACTGAATTCCTGCACAACTGGCGAAATCTGAAGAAGTTCTGTGGCTTGTACCAACATCAGTTTACTGTTCTTGATATTTTACTGTATTTATGGCTGTTACTATTGGGGGGGTACTGAGTGAAGAGTGCACCAGCCTCTCTCTACCAATTTTAACAACTTCTGTGAATTAGAATTATTTTAATTATTTTTTTATAGAGTTAAAAAACACTTTTTTTTTTTTTAATTTCTATGAGTGCTTCTCAGTTCCAGTCATGGCAGTGCTGTGACATGTCCACAGGCAGTCATCTTTCCCTCCCCAGGGCTCAGTCGTTTCATCTGTAAACCTGGTACTGGGCCAAATTGCTGATGTCCTCTCCAGAGAGAGAATTCCATCATTCTTGAGGTGTTTGTTTGTTTTGTGTTTTTAATTTTTTAATGTTTGTTTATTTTTGAGAGACAGAGACAGAGCATGAGTGGGGGAGGGGCAGAGCGAGGGAGACACAGAATCCGAAGCTGGCTCCAGGCTCCAAGACGTCAGCGCAGAGCCGGACGTGGAGCTCGAACTCACGAACCGTGAGATCATGACCTGAGCTGAGGTCAGACGTTTAACCAACTGAGCCACCCAGGCGCCCCTCATTCTTGAGGTTTAAATAAAATTTTAGATGGCTTTATATAATGAATTATTGTGTCATTTAGGAATTTTTGGGGGTTGGAGAGAAACCCAGTTCAAACTAGCTTAAGCAAAACGGAAGAGAAAAAGGAATTAATTAGCTCACATGACTAGTAAGTGTGTGAATGCATATAGAATCGGTTAGATCCAGGCAATATACTTTCTGCTTCTCTCTGCTTTACGTTATTTTTGACCTGATCCAATGACCCACATACAGGGCTTTGCCTGTCCCCTCAATTCTGCTTAACTCTTCTTGGTTCCATCCTTCTTATAGACTCCATGTGGCAAGATGGCCATTAGTGACCGTAGACACACATCTTCTTAGATTAGCATCCTCAGAGGTAGAAAGCCTTCCCAGATAACTCCATCAGAAAAATTCAGAGATGGAGTCTGGCCTAGCTTGGCACAGGGGGATAGAGTACTTTGATCGGTAGGCTGGTCACACAATTACCCCTTAAAGGAGGGTGGAACAACTGGGGACGTGGGTTGGGATGGCTCCATTCAAACCACCCCAGCACACATTAACTCTTACCAGAAGAATGGGGAACAATTTGCCGGGCAGATCAGAACAAGCAAGCCAAAAAACAAAGCAAACTAAAACTGTGCAGAGAAATAACCCATCTATTGGTTTGTATATTATTATATAAACGTAATTTATAGTATTATTCCCTTTACAATGGAAAACAATGAGAACAAGATCAATATCATGACAAGCACACTGGTTCTAACCTAAATTGTCTTGTTGTTGTTCTTCTGGGTGGTTGTTCATAGGTAGGGATGTGGTTTTCATGTAGAAAGGGTAGCATCAACTTTACCATCTTAAATGCTTAATTTTTTCATTTTCTGTCTGTATAGGACAAATGTGAGTCCCAGCATGCAGAACCTATGGCACTTCAGTCCTCCCGGGGGATCAAAGTGGAAGGTTGCATCCGGATGTATGAGCTGGTGCACAGAATGAGAGGAAGAGTAAGTGTCCCATGAAGTAGGGTAGGCTTGACCCACGGCAGCCACATTTAAATACAGTTCTTCAGGCATTATGAGTGCCCACCTCGTGCTGATCATTGTGCCCCACATGCTAGTAGCTCCTGATTCACTTGGGGAGATAGTGTAACATAGCATTTGAGAGTGAGCTCTCTGGGGCACCTGGGTGGCTCCATCAATTAAGCATCCAACGTCAGCTTAGGTGAGGATCTCACAGTTTGTGGGTTTGAGCCCACATTGGGCTCTGTGCTGATAGCTTAGAGCCTGGAGCCCGCTTGAGATTCTCTCTCTCTCTCTCTCTCTCTCTCTCTCTCTCTCTCTCTCTGTCCCTCCATTCTGCATTCTGTCTGTCTGTCAAAAATGAATGAACATTAGGGGCGCCTGGGTGGCTCAGTCAGTTAAGTGGCCGACTTTGGCTGAGGTCATGATCTCGCGGTCCGTGAGTTCAAGCCCCACGTCAGGCTCTGTGCTGACAGCTCAGAGCCTGGAGCCTGTTTCGGATTCTGTGTCTCCCTCTCTCTGACCCTCCCCCGTTCATGCTCTGTCTCTCTCTGTCTCAAAAATAAATAAACATTAAAAAAAAAAAATTAAAAAAAAAAATGAATGAACATTAAAAAAAAAAAAAAAGTGAGCTCTCTGAAGGAAGATAGATCAGGTTCACATCCTAGCTCTTCTGTGTTGCATGTGACTTTGAGAAAATTACTTAGGCTCTCCTGGTTTCCATTTACTTCTCCAGAATTGGAAGATGATCTAGGGTTGTCAGATAAGGTTATACTGAGAAGATGGGTCTTAACAGCCTCTTGAAGAAAGGTTAATTCTGTTTTAATAATTTATTTGACTTTATTATTTTTTTCATGCTTTTCCAATAAAAACTAGAAGGATTTTAGGGTCGCCTGGGCGGCTCAGTTGGTTAAGAGTCCAACTCTTGATTTCATTCCGGGTCATGATCTCACGGTTTGTGAGTCCGAGCCCTGCACTGGGGGATTCTCTCTCTCTGCCTCTCCCCTGCTCGTGCTCTCGAAAAAATTAGAAGGACTTTAATTCTCAGGTCTTTTGAGAGAGCAAAACTAATGTAACACAAGTGAGAATATCTAATTAATGAGTTTAACAACAAACCAAAGTAATTTTGTTATGTAAACGAACCCATTTATTATAGGCTAGCTGTATTTCAGGTGGCGTAGCTTCTACGGCCTTTCACCTCCTTCAGTCTGATGGGAGACTCTGCCGTGACGGCAGAAGTGGCCGTGTGGCTCCGGCACCGCCGGCTGCCGTTTTCATGCAGGCACCGCAATGCCAGATCTTCACAGCTTGTCTTTTCATCTTGGTTTTGCCACAGAAGGAGCACGTATATTTGGCGGGCTGGCCTATTTCAGTCTTCTTCACCATTTTCCTGAGGGAAGCACCATAATGGCTCCCGTATTTATGGAGGATTCCAACCATCCTGGTGCCGTTAGCCATGTTGCCTCAAACTAAGCCTGAGCCCAGGGAGCTGACGTTATGATTTTGCAATTAGAAAGACAACGCATGGTTTTGTCAAAATTTCCACAGATCAAGTGAGTTTATAATGTGAAAGTCTTCTGGCATCTACCCTCGTTTGTTCATTCATTGAGTCAACACATAGTTACCGAGCACTTACGTGCTTATGGAGCGCTTAGACGCTATTCTCGGTCTAGATAAAACAGTGAGCAAAGCAGACGCGGATTCAGGCCCTCACAGAGCGTCTGTACTGGTGAGGAGAGATCGAAGTAAACAAGAGAAATAAGTAAAATGTAGGTAGAAGACTGTTTTACTCTGAGTGAAAGGGTCTGGTTGCTTCCTCTTGGGTGCTGGCAAGGTGGATGGTGAGGGATGCTCAGGTCCTGGCTAGGGGAGTCCTTTTCAGCTGAACACTTAATGCCCTTCATCTTCGGGAAAGTTTTCCCCTTTGATTACTTTCTCTTCCTCTCCATTGCCTTTTTTTTCTCTCGTTTTAGGAACTTTTATTAGTCAGATACTGGATCTCCTAGATTAATTCCCTATTTCTCTTATCCTTCCTCTCATTTTCCTTTTGTCTTTTTCTCTTTTCCAAGAGATTTAATTTTATCCTTCCATCGTTAATTGAAAAACTATGTACCTACCTATTTTTTAAATTATGTGTTTAGGGGCACCTGGGTGGCTCAGTCGGTTAAGCGTCCGACTTCGGCTCAGGTCATGATCTCACAGTTTGTGGGTTCGAGCCCCATGTCGGGCTCTGTGCTGACATCTCAGAGCCTGGAGCCTGCTTTGGATTCTGTGTCTCCCCCTCTCTCTGCTCTTCCCCCACTCATGCTCTGTCTCTCTCTCTCTCAGAAAGAAACGTTAAAAAAATTTTTTTTTAAATAAAATAAATTATATATTTGATTTTCATGGGCTTTTTCTTCTCCGTGTGTTCCTTTTTCAGAGCACTTAATTCTCATATCATACTAAAGTTTTTTTCAGATTTGTATTCCTTGAAATAATTTGTTTTCTCTAGATTCATTATTCTAGGGTATAGAATTTCCTCAAATATCTAACGATCTTTATTTACCAGTGGTTGGACCAAGGCTTCCAGGTGCGTTGTCAGGAACAAAATGATTACGATTTTGAACTTCCTAAGTGTCAGAATTCGTAGGGTATATGTTCTGGAATACCGGCCTCCACACTAGCTGATCCAGTTATCTCTGGATAATTTATTCATTTTCTTGTAGGGAAGAACTCTCTGTTTTTTGGCTGGGAGTTTGTATGCATGATTGTGTAATAAATCGCCCCCAAACTTGTGGCTTACAGCCACTACTGACATTTCATTCCTGTCCTTCGTGTTTCTGGAGGTCAACTTGCTCAACTAGGTAGTTCTCACTTGGGGTCTCTGTGGCTGCAGTGACAAGGTCTGGAATTCTTCCAGAGGCTTCCTCACTGACCTGTGTAGCTGTTGCAGTTACTTAGCTGGAACATCTGCCCTCTTCATGTGGCAGAGCTTCCTCCGCCTTCCTCGACCTTCCTAGCACAGAGGTCGGGTCCCAAGAGCAAGCATTGTAAGAGATACTGCCCGAGCTGCTAGCTGCGTGGCCTTTTCTAGCCTGGTCTCAGGAATCATGTAACATTATTTCTCTTTCCCACATTCTCTTAGCCAAGGCAGTCATGAGGGGCTGCTCAGGTTGAAGTGGAGGAGATGGGAGGATCAGAGAATGTGCAGATCTCTCTCTTTTTTTTAAGTTTATTTATTTATTTTGAGAAAGAGAGAGCATGCAAGCAGGGAGAGGGAGAGAGAGAAAATCCCAAGCAGGCACCACTCTGTCAGCATGGAGCCTGATGCGGGCTGGAACGCACTAACTGTCAGATCATGACCTGATCTGAGGTCAAGAGTCGGACGCTTCATTGATTGAGCCACCCACGTGCCCCTGTCCAGATCTCTTTTTAAGTCATTACACAGTACACAACAGCAAAAACAAATCCAGTACAGAATGGGCAAAAAACAGAGATACTTTACCAAAGGTACAAAGAAGCACATGAAAAGAGGTTTTCAGTGTTTATTTTGAGAGAGAGTGCAAGTTGGGGAGGAACAGAGAGAGAAGAGGACAGAGGATCCAAAGTGGGCTATGTGCTGACAGCAGACAGCTTGATGCGCAACTCATGAATCGTGAGATCGTGACCTGAGCCAAAGTCGGACACTTAACCGACTGAGCCACCCAGGCACCCCGAAAAGATGTTTTTAAAAAATCATTACAGCACACATGCCTGGCTACCGACTGTTCTCATCTCATGATTTGGGAGGATGCGGGGGGGGGGGGGGGGGGGGGGAGTGGGGGGGAGGGGCGGAGATTTGAGTTGACTGTTTCGTCTGAAAACATTCAGCTGATACCTCTGTTTTCAGCCCTGTGAACCCCACCTGGTTTTAGATCTGGCATTGCCCAGTCCTGAGCCTCTTTGAGATTCTGGTAGCTTGGTTCTCTCCCTGAGAGACGTAGTCTGCTTGTGTTTGCACGCACTCTCACGTTTGCTCAGCTCTGCTGTCAGTTCACACTCCTCCACAGAAATGTTGTGTTCCAGAAGCGTGGTGAAAATTTTTCCCTGCTGACAATCCCATGCACGTTCTGCTGTTGAGTCCTTTTTCCCTTCCCAACTCATATTTAAACGGAGTCTCGGAGGAGAGGTTATAGATGCTGTGTTCACTTTGCCTTCTTGCACTGGAAGCTTTAAAATAGAATAATGTTGGGGCGCCTGGGTGGCGCAGTCGGTTAAGCGTCCGACTTCAGCCAGGTCACGATCTCGCGGTCCGTGAGTTCGAGCCCCGCGTCAGGCTCTGGGCTGATGGCTCGGAGCCTGGAGCCTGTTTCCGATTCTGTGTCTCCCTCTCTCTCTGCCCCTCCCCCGTTCATGCTCTGTCTCTCTCTGTCCCAAAAATAAAAATAAAAAACGTTGAAAAAAAAAATTTTTTTAAAAAAAATAAAATAGAATAATGTGACATCCTAACAATGTATTTTGCCGTATCTTCATGCCAGTATATATAGCATCTTGTCCTCTTCAAAGGCTGCAGAGTGTTCTCTAGTCTGACCTCCTATAATATGTGTAGTCAATCCCCAGTTAATGTAAATTGTTTTAAATTTACTGCCATCATCGACAGGACTGCAGTGAGCATTCTTTGTTCATACATCTTTGCACACACGTTCAATATTTCCTTGGGATAAATTCTTAAAAATAAACCAGTGCCAAAGGATATATACCCTTTAAATTTTAGTGGTTAAAATGTCACATCACTCTTAAAAACCAGATGAGAATACTCTCATGAATAGTAAATGGAATACCTTTAGGAATCTAGGAAGGGGACTTTCCTAAGTGGAGGTGGGGGAGGAAATGTAGGCAGAGATGATAAGGTGAGGAAAGGAGTAGATAGGAATGTGTATAGCATGTTTATGGAATTAGAATGAGTATTTCTGTTGATTACTCTAAAATCAGAGTACACAGGATGGAGGCTTAAAAGCGCGGGGCTCTTTGACACCACGATGGTAAATTCCTGCCCATTCCCAGCTGATACTGGAGTGACATGAATCGCAAGGGGCAAATTGGGAGAGCTTTCCAAAACAGCCGGGTGTAAACATCCACTCAGAGAGGAGAGGCGACTTGAGCATGGTTTCTGCGAACTAAGCAGCTGGTTCCATGCCCTTGAGTATCTCTGATGGAATTAAGGACAGACGGGAGGATGTTCCGCACAGGTAAATGAGCAAGGTGCCGACAGAGCTGCAGAGAGCAGGTGCTGATTCTTTTCAGGAGGGCCTGAGGCAGTGGCAAGAGGAGCAGGAGAGGAAGGTGCGAGCCCTCTCTGAGATGGCATCTGAACAACTGAAGCGCTTTGATGAACGGAAGGAACTGAAACATCATAAAGAATTCCAGGACTTACGGGAAGTGATGGAGAAGAGGTGAGCGGGAACGTCCGTGTGCTCAGCCCGACCTCTGTCCCAGCATGAAACCCCAAGGGAAAGAGTTGACCTACTGAGGCTTTAAATATCGAAATAAAATAGCCAGTGAAGCTCATAACCTAGAAAAATGTCCAGCCTTGGGGAGGTGACCAAGGTGTCGCAAGGAGAGGGAGGCTTTTAGGAGAGGTAAGGTGAGACAGTTTCAGGAAGCATCCTGCCATTCTTCCTGCAGCTCCAGAGAAGCCCTGGGGCACCAAGAGAAGCTAAAAGCTGAGCATCGTCACAGAGCAAAGGTCAGAGCCTGGGAGAATTCTTGTGGGTGCGTCCTGGTGTGGCTCTAACCCGGGTCTTGCCTCCCTGTGACTCCCTTTACCTGCTGGGGGGAGGGGGGCCCATCTGTAAAATATGTAGCCCACACGGGGCTTGGGGAATGTAGAAACAGAAGGCCCGGCGCCCCTGGGAGGTAACCGGACGATCCCTCCTGCAGATTCTCAACCTGAAGCTGAGGGAGGCTGAGCAGCAGCGCCTGAAGCAGGTGGAGCAGGAGCGGCTGCGGAAGGAAGAGGGCCAGGTCCGCCTGCGGGGCCTCTATGGCCTGCAGGAGGAGGTGCTGCACCTCAGCCAGCAGCTGGACGCCTCTGAGCAGCATAAAGATGTGCTGAAGGTGGACCTGTCTGCCATCCGGACCCGGGGCAACCAACTGTGCGGCCTCGTCTCGGGGATCATCCGGGCCACTTCTGAGGTGAGCGAGCTTCGGAGCGACCTGGTCTTCTGGCTCGGAAATGGACAGTCTTAGTGCAGATTTGTTTTCTGATTTAAAAGGAGTGCCTGGAAAAAAAAAAATGCTTGCTTACTGTAGAAAATAGCAAGATCGTTTGTTAGAGATAATAATCACCATTAGCGTTTTCTCTTTCTTCCCTGACAGGGAGTGTGCATGTGGGGGGCTACCCTTACCCCAAAGTGGACTTTTATACATCCAGAGTTTCTTATCTTAGGTTCAACAAATAATTGTTTATTCTGATTGCAAAATACTTTAGTTCATTCAGTAATGTTTTGTTGAACACCTGGTGTGCTATGGTAAAAATTGAAACCTTACGACAATGTATATAGCTTTTTTCCAGTTAACATTGTATTTTGAACACATAATTACTACAATCACTAAAAATATTTTGATGTTTGTTTTTTGTTTTTTTAAAGAATGTTTGTAATGTTTATTTACTTTTAAGAGAGGCAGGGGGTGGGGGCAGAGAGAGAAGGAGACACAGAATCTGAAGCAGGCTCCAAGCTCCGAACGGTCAGCACAGAGCCCGATGCAGGGCCTGAACCCACTAACCGGGAGATCATGACCTGAGCCTAAGTCGGACGCTTAATCGACTGAGGCATCCGGGTGCCCCTGATGTTTTTAGTTAAAGCAGTGTTAAAAAGTGCCAAGTATTGCCACAACACATGGCAGATATTCAGTATTTGATGAACACGTGGAATTGGATACTTCCCACGTGTAATAATACCAAAAACGGTAGAAAAAGACATGCTTAATGTTGAACATTTAAGTTTCTGTGTTTTCACTACCATGCATAGCACTATAGTAATACCATTCTATATACGTCTTATTTGTATTTCTTTGAGATACATTTTTAGAAAAGGAATTACTGAAACAATTTCAAGGTTCTTGACTCTTACCCAAAAGTTGTACCAATTCACGTTTTTATGATTTTTATGTTCCTACCCTTAGTTCTTATTTCTTCTCAAGTTTTTGTTTTAAAAAGTCAGTGGAGGGTCTAGTTGGTTAAGCGTCTGACTCTTGATTTCAGCTCACGTCATGATCTCACGGTTCATGAGTTCAAGCCCCACGTTGGGTGCAGAGATTACTTAAAAATAAAATCTTTAGAAATAAATGAAGGGGTGCCCGGCTGGCTCCGTCAGTGGAGCATCCAACTCTTGATCCTGGGATTGTGAGTTTGGGCCCCACGTTGAGCATGGAGCCTGCTGACCCACCTGCCTACATACATAGATGTACACAGTAATTAATTAATTTATTTAATTAATAAATTGGGAGGCCTCGTTGATTTAACAGGCAAAACTACAAAACACATTTGTAGGGCAATATACAAAATGATGGCAGCACTTCTCGATTCGTCTTACGATTCTGGTGGTCATATTCTAACAAAATAGCACACTGAAAGAAATGGGAACGTCACTCCGGCTTATATGCATTCTCGTTTATGAGCAGAAATTCTAAATAAAAGATAAGTAGGGACGTCTGGGTGGCTCAGTTGGTTAAGCGTCCGACTTCAGCTCAGGTCATGATCTCGCTGCTCATGGGTTCGAGCTCCACATCGGGCTCTGTGCTGACAGCTCAGAGCCTGGGGCCCGCTTCGGATTCGGTGTGTGTGTCTCTATCTCTGCCCCTCCCCGCTCATACTCTGTCTCTCTCTCTCTCAAAAATAAATAATAAACATTGATAAATAAATAAATAATGATAAGTCAAATTTATCAGTGCCTCAAAACAATAATGTGCTATAACCAAAGAGGTATTATTCTAAGGATAATGAAAAGCTGGATCAATTGTTATGAAGTCTTTTCATGAACTCAATTTCACTAATAGGTTAATGGAGCGAAGTCATATGTTTGTCTTGTTAGATGTTGTAAAAGTATATGCTGAAATTCTACATCCTTTCCTATTAAAAAATAATAGTAAATTAAAAACTAAAATGTGTTCCCAGGGTGCCTGAGTGGCTCAGTCAGTTGAGCGTCCAACTCTTGGTTTCGGCTCAGGTCATGATCTCATAGTTTTGTGAGTTTGAGCCCCACGTCACACTCTATACTGGCAGCACAGAGCCTGTTTGGGATTCTCTCCCCCTCACTCTCTGCCCCTCCCCACTTGTGCTGTCTCTGTTTCTCTCAAAATAAATAAACTTAAAAAAAAATGTTTCTCATGAACATGATAGATTATGTATCCATTTAAGACTACATTTTAGGGGCACCTGGGTGGCTCAGTCAGTTGAGTGTCTTATTGATATGGACTCAGGTCATGATCTTGGGCTCCTTGCTGAGCGTGGAGTCTGCTTGAGATTCTCTCTTTGTCTCTGTCTCACTCTTTCAAAACAACATTAAAAACATAGACTACAGGGGCGCCTGGGTGGCTCAGTCGGTTAAGCGTCTGACTTCAGCTCAGGTCACGATCTCGCGGTCCGTGAGTTCGAGCCCCGCGTCAGGCTCTGGGCTGATGGCTCAGAGCCTGGAGCCTGCTTCCGATTCTGTGTCTCCCTCTCTGTCTGCCCCTCCCCAGTTCATGCTCTGTCTCTCTCTGTCCCAAAAATAAATAAACGTTAAAAAAAAAATTAAAAAAAAAAAACAACAAAAAAAAAACCCATAGACTACATTTTAGACATGCCATTAAAATTGGGAAAGAAATAAAAATGTACCATGTTGCTACAATAGTAACAAATTGGTGGTGTCGTTAACGTGTTTTAGCCAATAAAATGTAATAAGACAAAGGAGAAATATTTGAGGAAATGTAATTTGATAACAATATGATTATCTACCTAGAAAGCCAAGAGTAAAAAGCTCCGAGCTATTAAAAAAATTTTTTAACGTGTATTTATTTTTGAGAGACAGAGCGTGAGCAGGGGAGGGGCAGAGAGAGGGGGAGACACAGAATCCGAAGCAGGCTCCAGGCTCTGAGCTATCAGCACAGAGCCTGACGTGGGGCTTGAACTCACAGACCTCAAGATCATGACGTGAGCCGAAGTCGGACGCTTAACTAACTGAGCCACCCAGGTGCCCCAACATGGTATCATTTTCATCTAGACTGTTGTCACAAGCTTTTAAAGAATTATCCCAGCATTGTTGGTGAGAGCATGGAAAGATCCATACTCTGTGGATGTGATGGTTAATCAGTATTACCTTTAAGAGGACAGGAACGCAGTAGGTATCAACATGTTGAATGTGGGTACTCCATTGGGTGCAACTGTTCCAATTTAGCAATGTATTGTGTGAGCTGTGATTCAGCCTCACAGGTGCCTGGGGAATAGACGCTAAGCTCTGCCTCTGTCACCCTGACAGAACGGCTTTCCCACAGCAGAGGACCAGGCTGTGGCTGAGAGAGCCCTGCAGGAAATGCGGGACCTCCTTACCAGCTTGCAGCAGGAGATCGCCAGGGCCTGTGAGGACAAGAGGAGGCAGGATTTGGAGGCCCAGGTAAAGCGGCAAGACTCACACATGCAGCAGGGGCCAGAGGTCCACAGAGAGACCCCAGCTCCCAGCCAGGGCCCAGGAGGGAAACAGAATGAAGGTGGGTGTTGGCGTGGATACGGTCCTTTAGCCCAGAATGTGAAAGGAGACAAGAATATGTTTGAATACCGTGTTAAGCTTCAGGACAATTTACCGGAACTGTTAACATAATGTAAAACTCTGTACGTTTACTGAATTACATTCAGTTTGGTTGATGCGGAGCCTGACTTCCAGCATTGCCACGAGGATTTGAAATTCTGTATAATTCTAGTAGATGTATCATCCCAGGTTTTGCTGCTCTGACTTTTTAAAATAAACATTACACAGTGTATGTTCACTGCATATGTAAGAGAATCAGTCGAGCATAATGGTTGAGAATGCTGGCTTTAGAGCCAGGTCCATGGGAATATGGTTTTTCTACTTCCTGGCAATGCGACTTTGGCAAATTAACCTTTCTATGCCTATTTCCTTATGTAGAAAGTGAAGATAATGATGGTATCTACTTCCTAGGGTCCTTGAAAGCCATTAATACCTATATCAGCTGATTAGAACAGTGCCTGGCTCGGGGCGCCTAGGTGGCTCAGTCAGTTGAGCGTCCGACTTCGGCTCAGGTCATGATCTCGCGGTCCACGAGTTCGAGCCCCGCGTCAGGCTCTGTGCTGACAGCTCGGAGCCTGGAGCCTGTTTCAGATTCTGTGTCTCCCTCTCTCTCTGACCCTCCCCCTTTCATGCTGCGTCTCTCACTGTCTCAAAAATAAATAAACGTTAAAAAAAAAAAATTAAAAAAAAAAAAAAAAAAAAAGATCAGTGCCTGGCTCACGTGAAGTGTTCAGTGAGTACGATTACGAGAGCCTCTCTTCTCTTCCTCAGACCTCCAAGTAAAGGTCCAAGACAGTACGATGCAGTGGTACCACCAGCTGCAGGATGTTTCCAGTCAGTGCGTGTTGGCCTTTGAGGAGCTGACCAACAGCAAAGACAGTCAGGTACGGAGGGCTGTAAGTTGCGAGCTGTCTGGGCCTGGGAGTGCTCCGAACAGCCCCGTGTCCCAGAGGAGTGTTGCTAGCACGTCACCTTCCCTAATCCTGCTGTCATCTACTCCACTCTTCCGGACACTGTTTGCCCTCTCACTGTTCTCTCCTGGCAGGCCAAAAAGATAAAGATGGACCTCCAGAAAGCTGCCACCATCCCAGTGAGCCAAATCTCCACCATTGCAGGTTGGTCAGAGGAGTTCAGAACATGGCCCTTTGCTTCACTTTGTTATTCTGTACGACTCCACATCTACTCATCTGTAAGGTTCCCGTAGACAGAGTCTGTTCCAACAAATGACATGACGTTGGGTCAGGCACGTATAAGTTATGTCTTACTCTCTTTTGTTTACTCTTCAACATGTAGAAGGCGATCATTACGTGTTTGTTGACTTGATTTATAAATAAGCTGTATATCAACAGTAAATTATTTAAGAAGGGTCTTACCTGAAGTTGAAAGTTACTGCTGAAGGGGCGCCTAGGTGGCTCAGTCAGTTGGGGTCTGACTCTTGATTTCGGCTCACGTCATGATCTCACAGTTTGGGAGTTCGAGCCCCACATTGGGCGCTCTGCTGTCAGCACAGAGCCTGCCTCAGATCTTCTGTCTCCCTCTCTCTGCCCCTCCCCTGCTTGCACTCTCACTCTCTCAAATAAAGTAAACATAAAAAAATATATCACAAGAATCCATATTTAGAAAAAAAAAGTTACTGCTGAAAACATCACTCAGGGAACCTAGGATGTAACATACATTCGTTGCTTTTGTTCTACAACATGAGCCATTAGCTTATCCAAGCTCGAAACCTGCCTGAATATTTTTTTTTCATGTTTAGTTTTGAGAGAGAGAGAGACAGAGTGTGAGCAGGGAAGGGGCAGAGAGAGAGAGACACACAGAATCCAAAGCAGCTCCAGGCTCTGAGCTGTTAGCACAGAGCCCGGCATGGCGTTCAAACACACAAGCTGTGAGATCATGACTTGAGCTGAAGTCAGACGCTTAACTGACTGGGCCACCCAGGCTCCCCTAAACCTGGCTTCCTACTTTAGAACATCTTCCTTTTCTCTCCAGAGACTGAGCTTTAGAGAGTGAGAACCAGACAGGGGGAAGTCCCTTTTTTCTCTTCATTCAGAAGCAGAGGTTCGTTTTTGTAGAGCTCAAGGTGTGGAAGCCTCCAAGTTGCAGGCCATGCTGCCCAGTGGCTGGGGAGCACGAACAGCTGAAAAGCTGCTCTGACTTAGCATGGGCCCGCTTGCCCTAATTCACTTGTTGCCTGGAAAGCGTAGAAAAGTTATAATTCCTGCCCACAAGAGGCCCTGTGATGGAACTTATGTATCACCCTGCTGGTTCTCTCTGGATCAGGACAAGGTATAAATCAATAACCGCATATCACCTCTGGGCTTTAAAGTGCTGTTTCCTTTGCTGGCAACAGCAACAGGGGCGAGGTTGACCTGTTCCCCTTCACTGCTGTCCTTAGGGTTGTCCCCAGTCCTGACCCCTCAGCCAACCACAGACCGCTTTGCTCCCTCCTTCAGCAGGAAAATCCAGCGGGTGGGACACTCAGATGCCAGCCTTTTCCACGCGTACACACGTGTACCCCTGCCTCTTAGTCCATGTCTGCATGTGGAGGGAGGCATTGTCCGTGCACGCTTCCCCTTCTGCTTCTGCCTTTGTTCCCCGCTCTCCCATCCCCTTCCAAGACTTGCCTCATCGCTTATCACCTAATCTCCTGGTTTCTGCAAAATTACTCCCTTTTACAGGCTCCTTTTCTTTTAAACATGCTGAGTTACTCACATCCTAAAGTATGTTTCCTTTGGTTTAAGATCTGTCTTTTCTAGCCTTCCTCACATATCTCTTTGGTCCTGGTGATTATTCCCTTCTTTACGAACTCTGTTCCTTTGGCTTCCATGGCAACATGAATTTCCAGGTTCTCCTGCCACCTTCCTTCCTCCTTTGTGGGCTCCTCAGTCTCCTGTCCCCACCCTAATCCCTAACTGGAGGTGCTTCCCAGGAGTCCGCTGTCACCCTTGGTTCCCAGTCCACTTACCCTCAGGGCTTCAGATGCTGTCTCTGTGCGGGTGGCTCCCCAGTGTCCCTCTGGTGCGCTCTTAGAGCTTCAGAGCCCCTTGCTCTGGCCCCTGGGGGACGTCTGCCGGTGTCTCTCTCCTACCCCACGTTCAGGGTATGCAGACATCAACTCCCCATCCTCCTTTATGCCTCCTTTTCCCCTGTTTGCTCTCAGGAACCAGAGCACCACTGGCAACTCCGGCACCTTGGCTGGAACCCTGGGAGTCCTCCCCCTGGCTGCTCTCTCTGTTTCATTCTCCACATCTGATCAGGCTCTAGTTTTGCTGGTCTTCACTTTTCTGGATATTTCTTGACTATGTTCCCTTTGTCTGCACCATCACTGTGAGTCTTTGAAGAGTCAGATGCAGACTTGCTCTAGAGTTAGTGCTCAGTACATGCTGAATGACTGGGAAAGAAATGATCTCATTCCTGCCTCTTTAAAGGCAGTGGTTAGATTCGGAGCAGAATTTAATCTCTTTGGTGCTGGTGTGGCATATGGGATGTAGGAGGCCATGCCAGCCCTAGGGTTGGGGTGGAGAGGCATGGAGGAAGGAATTGACAGGGAATTGGGCCAGTGGGGTCCTTTGAAACCATCAGTAAAGTAGTACTGAAGTATGACTTAGCAGGAGTGGGTGCTACTATTTTGATAGCTCACTAAGTTTTGAGTAATGGAGACCAGTTCAGATCTGCATAGGCCAAAAAAGAAAAAGACATTTAATCTAAAGATAAAGGGGTGTTTCTCAGAATCTACTGGCAGGAATGGGACTAGGCCTCAGAAGCTAGAAACCTTCAGACACTTTTCTTTCATTTTCCTTCTGTACACCTCTTATTAGGTAGACCACTGGTCTTTGGTCCACTTGGCAGGTGCAAGTCCCCGGTGTTTGTGAGCGTGTGTGTTGCAGGGCCAGTCACCTCCAGGACGTGACTCTGTGAGCTGGCTGATTGGCTCAGCTGGTCTACTCCTAATCAAACTGTAGCCAGTGTGGGCTTGGGGCTTACAGGATCCGGAATACAAATATAGCCGCCAGGAGCCCGCTTCTGTGCATCTGAGGATGGAGGGCAGGTCCCAGAGGAGGGGGTAGTCACTGAGAGCTGGGAAGATCCCTTAGAACGGTTTTCCTAGAGATGCAAATGACTACTTTAGGGACGCCAGCTATAGCCCACGGGATCTGGGGCCATTCAACAGCTATGTCCGTCCTGTTTATCTGTCTGGTATGTCGATTTCAGAATTTGTTCATTCCCAAATAAGGAATTCCTTTGAAATAGTACCATGCCTTCTGTACTCCGGCATCCTGGACAACATACATCTGCTTGTCGCGTACTTTTCTGCAACAGTATTTTGACGTTAGACTCTGACTTTGTGTGGGGCTGCCCGGCTGGGTTTTCATGGAGGCTTTCTTACTGCAGTGATGAGAAGCAGCGTGGCCTGCAGTTGAATCTTTTAACTGACTTTATCTCTGTCATACCCAGGCTCAAAGCTGAAGGAGATCTTTGACAAGATCCACAACCTGCTCTCCGGAAAACCAGTTCAGTCTGGCGGACGCTCTGTGTCCGTCACACTTAACCCACAGGGCCTGGATTTTGTCCAGTACAAGCTGGCAGAGAAGTTTGTGGTGAGAAACTTTGTAACCAGAGGTATGGGGATGGCCCTGTGTGCCGCCCTTCTGCTTCTCTCCAGAGTAACCAAGGGGTCCCGTCTCTGCTCCCGTAGAAACAAGGAGAGGAGGAGGTGGCCTCTCACCACGAAGCGGCATTCCCCATTGCGGTTGTGGCGTCTGGGATCTGGGAGCTCCACCCCAGAGTGGGCGACCTCATTCTCGCACATCTCCACAGGAAGTGTCCCTACTCAGTTCCCTTCTACCCACCTTTCAAGGAGGGAATGGCTTTGGAAGACTACCAGAGGTGAGGTAGTTTTTCTCCTCACTCACTCTCCCCGGGGTCTGAATAAAATACAGAGAGAACTGGGGTTTGCTCTCCCTCCCTTCACAACTCCTCATATGTACCTTGACTTTGTATCAGAGAATCCAGTGTCTTTCGTGCAGACTCGCTGCTTTGGGAATTTGTGGATTCAGCTGCAATAGTCAGTACAGTTTAAGGAAAAGAATATTGGATCTAGAATTAGGGGGCGGGAGGAGTCTTAGAATTTGGCCCTGCTTCATCATTTAATAGATTTGCAGAGTGGGGCAGTCACGTAAGCTCTTTGAGCATCATTTTCCTTATTTGCAAACGGGGGTCGTAACATCCATCAATCCTGTGAGTTTGGGGCTCCTGGCTGGCTCCTTCAGGAGAGTGTGCAACTCTTGATCTTGGGGTTGTGAGCTCGAGCCCCACGTTGGTGCAGACAATGCTTAAAAACAGAATGTTAAAAAAAAATTTGTAGGGGCGCCTGGGTGGCATAGTCGGTTAAGCGTCCGACTTCAGCCAGGTCACGATCTCGCGGTCAGTGAGTTCGAGCCCCGCGTCAGGCTCTGGGCTGATGGCTTGGAGCCTGGAGCCTGTTTCCGATTCTGTGTCTCCCTCTCTCTCTGCCCCTCCCCCGTTCATGCTCTGTCTCTCTCTGTCCCAAAAAAATAAATAAATAAATAAAAAACGTTGAAAAAAAAATTAAAAAAAAAAAAATTGTGAGTTTACCTCGCAAGGGTTATGCGATGATGCACAGATGTGATTGTGGATATGTGTGCTTTGCAAACAAAGTTTTCTGCAGAGGTAATGATATATAATCATATAAGAAGAATAATGCTAAAAATGGGTGCCTGGCTGCCTCAGTGGGTAGAGCATGCAACTCTTGATCTCAGGGTTGTGATTTCCAGACCCACATTGGGCCCTAGGGCTTAT
This sequence comes from Panthera uncia, assembly GCF_023721935.1. Lineage (NCBI taxonomy): Eukaryota > Metazoa > Chordata > Mammalia > Carnivora > Felidae > Panthera > Panthera uncia. The sequence continues at coordinate 84,755,664 of NC_064807.1, forward strand.
TTAAAAAAATAATAATATAAGGGGCACCTGGGTGGTTCAGTTGGTTGAGTGTCCAACTCTTTTTAAAAATTTTTTTTTAATGTTTATTTTTAAGAGAGAGAGAGAGCATGAGGCTTCAGGCTCTGAGCTGTCAGCACAGAGCCCGATGTTGGGCTCGAACCCATGAGCTGTGAGATGACCTGAGCCCAAGTCGGATGCTTAACTCACTGAGTCACCCAGGCGCCCCCAAAATTAACCGTCTCTTCATTTCGGTTCAGGTCGTGATCTTGTAGCTTGTGGGATTGAGCCCTGTGTCAGGTTTTGTGCTGACAGCATGGAGCCTAGTTGGGATTCTCTCTCCCTCTCTCTCTGCCCCTCCCTACCCTCAAAATAAATAAATATTTAAAGTAACAATGGTAATAATGCTAAATGTAACAGTACTAGATTGTTTCTTTTAGCCATAAAAAATAAGTGATTTGTCACCCTCACTTTGGCCTAGTCACATTGAATTTTTTCTTCCCACACAGGACGCTTGGCTACCAAGTGAAGGACTCCAAAGTGGAACAGCAGGACAACTTTCTAAAGCGCATGTCTGGGATGATCCGACTCTACGCCGCCATCATCCAGCTCCGGTGGCCGTACGGAGGCCGACAACAGGTGACAGAAAAGACTTGCTCTCAAGAGACAGGCCAGACTGTATTCGTGTATTCTGTCCACAGGGACTATTGCCCTTCTTGCCAAGCGGGCAGTCTGGTTACATGATGATGTATTGTCGCTCCCTAGGTATGTTCTAGAGAAGTTGATGTTAACTATTAGGAAGTTTTGGACCATCAGAACCTTTTGTTCAGTGATTGAGTCAGCTGAGGCTTTAAAGAACTGAGTTTATAAGAGGGTCTGTGAGATGAGAGTCTGTGGTAAACCAGTCATTAAGGTTCTATAGAAGATTCTATTAGATGGAGTGAGTCTAAATGACAGGGTCAGGGCACCTGGGTGCCTCAGTTGGTTGAGCGTCTGACTCTTGATTTCGGCTCGGGTTGTGATCCACGGGTTGTGAGATCGAGCCCCACGTTTGGCTCCACGCTCAGTGCAGAGTCTGCTTCAGATTCTCTCTCTGTCTCTGTCCCTCTTCCCCACTCGTGCTGTCTCTCAAAATAAAAATAAAAATGACACAGTGTCATTTTATTATTTATTTATTTCTAAGTAAGCTCTAGGCCCAACGTGGGGCTTGAACTCACAACCCTGAGATCAAGAGTTGCTCGCTCTGGGGCACCTGGGTGGCTCAGTCGGTTAAACCTCTGACTTCAGCTCTGGTCATGATCTCATGGTTCATGAGTTCAAGCGCACTTCAGGCTCTGTGCTGACAGCTCGGAGCCTAGAGCCTGCTTCTGATTCTGTGTCTCCCTTTCTGCCCCTCTCCGTCCCCTGTTCACGCTCTGTCTCTCTCAAAAATAAATAAACACTTTTTTAAAAGTTATATTTATTTTAAATAATCTTTACATCCAATGTGGGGCTCAAACTCACGACCCTGAGATCAAGAGTCACATGCTCTTCTGACGAGCCAGCCAGGCCCCCCCAAAAGTAAATAAACAAACAAATAAAAAAAGGGTCGCTCGCTCTACCGACTGAGTCAGCCAGGCGCCCCGTCACTGTCATTTTAGACCTGGTTGGTGCCTCACATCACAGATGAGCAGATGGAGTCCCAGCGAGCTATAGTGACATAGTCAGTGACAAAGCCACGGCTGGGGTGCAGGTCTTCGACTTGCCAGCCTAGTGCTTTTCTCAAAGGATACAGATTAGAGATGGAGAAGTTAATGTACTCAGAGACCTAAGAGAAGGGAATGTAAGTTGATTGAATCCAAGTTTTTATTGTGTACCTGCTGTGTCCCACGTTCTGTGCTAAAGGTCCCAAGAATAATAAATAAAACCTCTGTATGGATAACTGTTGGTCAGTGGACTCCCTGAAACCAGAGCTGTCAGATGTGGACTGAAGGGATCCTGTAGAGAATGTGTGGGTTCCGGTGTGTTGGGACATTTGAAAACAGAATTTGTTCGGCTTGTGCTGTGTCTGCCCTGCGGCCTGTGCTTGATTGAGATGATCTGGGGGTTCATGTCACTTAGAAATGCCTGGATGATAACGTTGGGAGTTTAGATCTCCGGATACAAGGAGAGCAAATCATGACCAAGTGTCTTCGCTCCCAGATTCACCCTCACGGCTTAAATCATGGCTGGCGCTGGTTGGCACAAATCTTAAATATGGAGCCCCTGTCAGATGTGACAGCCACTCTCCTCTTTGACTTCTTGGAGGTATGTAATGCAGTTATCACACGAGAGGTGGTTGAAGCAGCCTTGTGCCACTGCGTGGCGTGAATCGGGAAGCAATATGGAAATAGGCTATTGGTGAACAGCGTTAGGATCCAGTCTTACACATTTTTTCCCAAGTGCTAAAGACAAACCTGGCTTTTGGGTTTTCTTCCCACTGTGCTTTCCTTCTCTGTGCGGTTGTGTTCTCACGGTAAAGAAAAAACTGTACATCCCAGCACCAGCAAAAAGGGATGTTTGTTTTAAGGATAGAGAAGTGACTCCCAGAACCAAGGGTAGGATGTATGATTGACTCTCATGTGGGCCTGGAACTAGGAACTAGAATGTCACCAGGTACCAAGAGTCCCTTTGGGGCCACACGGTCCTTCTTGTGCTCTTCCCGTAGGCTGCTCATTCTTGCTCCTTAGGCCAGTTTTCTCTAGATCTCTGCACGGTGGAGAAGGTGGCCATCCTGGGCTATAGCCCTCTGCCTCAGTGCGGTCACCTAGTGTAGTGGAACTGGCGGCTCACTTTTGTAATCCCTCGTTCCCAGGAGAGCAAATATGATCAACCAGCCTTGGCCACATATCTCCTTCATCCAGAAGGTTCTATACAGTCCTGTCTGCCTATGAAGGGCCACCACTGTAGAGTGAGGGTAAGGGTTTCTGTGGACAGGAGACATTTCTTAAAGGATAAAGGCTTAGGGCACATACCATAACAGATGTGGGCCATCGGGCCTATGATGCCAAATGCTTCCAGTCACCCTGGAGCTTCTGAAGTCACAGGACGTGAGCAGAGACCATGAATAAATTTGAGAACATGGTGGTGCCCTGCTTACTAAGGTTGGGAGGAACACCGCACCTTTGGAAAGGTTTCCATTCAGTAGACTCGAAGAAGAATAATTAAGTTAGACTCACATTCTCTGGTTTGTGAAAATACCTGGTTTCTTGGCTGTCTTATTTCACGGAGGTATTGTCCTATACAGACAAATGCTTCAGAAGAAGGTTGGGTCTTTCCATTTGTTCCCTTGCTTAGCTAGCTAAGTGGCATTGTGACTGAAACTCTTGGTAGGAGGGAAAGGCAAAGGGCTGGTGTGCTTTATGGGTCTTTGGGTCTCTTGGGTGAGTGTGAATTTGCCTTCTCCTCTCTGATGATGCCTGTCTTCCCCTGGAGGTGTGTGGGAATGCCCTCATGAAGCAGTACCAGGTACAGTTCTGGAAGATGATACTTCTCATCAAAGAGGACTACTTCCCCAGGTATGTGACCTGTTGAACAGGCACCACGGGATTCAGTGAGTAAAACCCATGGTGTCGAATGCCCTTGGGTGCCTCTGGGTTTGACTCTGTTAAAAGCAGTTGTATTGGGGCGCCTGGGTGGCTCAGTCAGTTGAGCATCGGACTTCGGCTCAGGTCATGATCTCACAGCCCAGCTCGTGAGTTCGAGCCCCACGTCAGGCTCTGTGCTGACAGCTCAGAGCCTGGAGCCTGCTTCAGATTCTGTGTCCCTCACTCTCTGCCCCTCCCCCTCTCTCACTCTGTGTCTGTCTCTCAAAAAAAAAAAAAAAAAGACCATCGTATTAAGTGTGACATCTTCTCCTATCCTTCTTTTTGATATTTGAGTAAGTGCTTTTGAACTCTAGTGAGAGTTTCTTAAACATTATTGGCTAAATGAAAAAATGAATTAGGAAGATTCTGGATTCAGATACCTGACATGTCTTTAACTCTGTTTTCCAAACTCCCCCAGCTAATCAGGGATGGTGATTACATGCGGTCGTGAATTAAACCCAAAGAGTCAAGCTCCCTTAATAAATCAGTTGGAGAAACTGATCTGTCGGCCAGTTTGCTTGACTGTCATGGCGTCTGCCTCTGGGTGCCCTTCTCATTCCTCTCAACACTGTCATTTCGGGGGGCGGAGAGAAGCCTTGGCAGCACCCATCCTGTCTGCTCACAGAGATCTTGGAAAGGAACGTCCTCTCCTTCATCCCCTGGTTTGAAAAGAAGGCTGAGACCATTTGGAAGAATGACTGCATCCTTGGTCCAAAAGACCTCTGCCCAAGTCGTTTGATCTCCCCCTTCTCCTGCTTCCCGTAGATCGGCAGCGCCCCTAACTCCTCTAAAAGGGACGGGGCAATCATAGCTGTCACTTGCGTATTGTCTTCCTCTTCCTGCAGGATTGAAGCCATCACAAGCTCAGGACAGATGGGTTCCTTCATACGCCTCAAGCAGTTCTTAGAGGTAAGAGGTCCTTAGATCAACATGTCTCGAGCTGTTGTTGACCTTGAAGGCGCCTGTGTCTGACAAGTCCTGGACCTCTATGCTCTCGGATTACAGTCTCTGCCTATTTTTTTTGAACCCTACTTTTTTGTCCAGGATTCCCCTTAACATTAAGGGTTGCTGTTTCATCATCCTAGATGTCACTGTCCCTACTGCCTGTGGGGAAGCTATCCTAAGGGATGAATAAAATATCCTTAATGAATCTGGTCTCACTGATACATGTTTTTGTTTTGCGGGATTTTTTTAGTTTATGTATTTATTTTTGAGAGAGAGAGCATGAGCACAGAAGTGGCAGAGACAGAGGGAGAGAGAATCCCAAGCAGGCTCCACGCTGTCAGAGCCTGACGTGGGGCTCAAACCCACAGAACCGCGAGATCATGACCTTGCTTAACTGACTGAGACACCCAGGCGCCCCTCGCTGATATATGTTTTACAGGCTGGCCAGGGTTCCTTTCTCAGTGTCTGGCCAGGGGAACTGGGAAATTTGGTCACTTTTTCTCTATGACAAGAGACTGCACTTTCGGCCAGACTCCTCCCCTGTTTCTAAGTGCTGAAACCCTCTTTAAAGAGGTTAAGTATGACAGATACCGTAGAAGCCTCTGGTGGGTCTGCCAAGACAGCCCACTGACTTCCACTTTCCAGTAGCCCAGTGGGCAAACGGGGGTCGCGAAGGACAAGGCCGGGCGCTGGGAAACGAGGCGGGGGCAGCATGACCAGCAGCATTCCCCTTGTCCTCTGCTGCAGTTCATACAGAAGCAGGAGTCTTCTGCACCGCCATTGGTCTTTTCCCGGTGTTGACCACTGTCCCGTGGGACTTAAGCTTGCTGTCCCTCAAAGCTTCCAGCTGGTAATTGTGGGAAGGCACGTTACCAGAAAATCATTGTTTTCTCCATCTTTCCCTGACCAGAAATGTTTGCAGCTCAAGGAGATTCCTGTCCCCAAGGGCTTTCTGACCTCCTCCTTCTGGCGTTCCTGATGGCACCCCGGCGCCCACCATCTCTGTTCTGTTGCAGAGGGACAGTAATAAAGCAACTGAAAACAGCTGCATTTGGGAGAAGTCCTATCAGATTTAGAAATCTACCAACCTGTGCTTTTATATATTTGTACCCATGACTAGGAGAGGAGATCGTTCAGGGGTCCCAGAATCTAGGAGGTCTCTCGTAGGTTGGACAGTCCTTAAGGGATCCACATGACAGAGTAAATGGAATCGGCTTTTCTCACTTCTACAAATATGGTGAGGTGTTTAGTTCTTGGTCTCATCCTTCATTTCCTTTGTCTCTGCTGTCTTTCAGAAAGTAGGTGGTACCTTAACCATTTCCCTCTGAGCTGAAGTAAGCCCCCCACGCCTACTACCCCGCCCTGCTGCCCCTCCCCAGAGTACAGGTTAATAGTTGAGGCCCAAATGCTTACATGAAAGTCTGGGCTATGGTGGTTTTGTTTTCTCAGCTTGTGGAGTAATCGTAAATTCAGAGGAAATGCCTGATGCAGACGTGGATTAAGCCCCAAATTGTATCAGAGATAGTTTAGCATCCGGGATTAGGACTGTTGATACATGTCATATTGAACAGGAAGCACTGTTTGTCCTTTTAATTGGGACTTCGCCCCCTGAAGGACTAGGGGTGCAGGAGCCAGAGCAGGTGTGGGGTTTTGTTTGTTTATTTGTTTGTTTCTGAATTTGAATTAAGTTGAGCTGAGATGGGTTTGCAACACTGTACAAGAGCCGAGCATCTACAGGCAATGATTCAGGGGTTAAATGAAGGTGTTCGGGAGGAACTGAGAACTGCTTTATAATTGTTTACATGTCCTGAATGAAGAATGATGATAGATTTGCCTGAATAAAGCCACGACAGAAATTCAGAACCCGGCTGTTCAGATAAGAATTGAGATTTGTTTTACAAAAGACTCGCCGTCTTTTGTAGTGCAGAGGTAGGGATATACCCCTCTGTACCACCTGTTGTGTGTGGGGATGTGTTTTGGGGAGTGGGGTATTCCCTGGTACTCCTGAGTGGCTTGAAGTAACACACTATGAATTGTTGACTATGGTGCCAAAAAATAAGTAATAAAGCTTGATTTTAAAAAACCCACTGCTGGTTGATGTGACCAATTTCCTCTACCCTGAGCTGTGTACATCACAGCTGTGTGCATGGTCAGGCACAGGCCTAGCTATAGAATGGTATATGTTCCTCCCTATTTTGTCTTCTTGACCTTCACCTAGGAAGATTTTTCTTTCTGTCATTCCTTTTCCGGAATTATGTACCTGACCTTGTTTTATCTAGCAGAAATGGAAAAGTACTGAAGTCTTTTCATGTGGATACAACAGAATGAACTCTGGGGAAGGCGTCAGAAGACTTGGTGAATTCACTTTTAGGTTTCGTGGCCTTGGGTGGGTCATTCTCTGAACCTCAGGATCACCACCCCTGCAAAAACACACGACGGGGATTAGTCATGAGATGAGCAGTTTTCAGTGCTCTGTAGCTTCCCAGCCAGTGTGTCGGCACAGATCTCCCCCTGTGGGGCCTGAGGTGGGCGGAGCCCCCAAGGCCAGTTGTTATTTGCACTTGCCCTCTTACCTGTGCTTTACAGATGGCATAATTGTCCATGTATCATGACAAGAAACAGGTCAGGGAGCACTGACCTAGTGTTGAGTGGACGGGGCCTGGCCCTATAGTCAAGGTCAACATAGGGAGGCTTTGTGCAGATTTTATTTATTTATTTTTAAATTTACTATCTTCGTCATTTTATATTTTTATAATTTTTTTTTAACATTTATTTATTTTTGAGACAGAGAGAGAGAGCATGAACGGGGGAGGGTCAGAGAGAGGGAGACACAGAATCTGAAACAGGCTCCAGGCTCTGAGCTGTCAGCACAGAGCCCGACGCGGGACTTGAACCCACGGACCGCGAGATCATGACCTGAGCTGAAGCCGGACGCCCAACCGACTGAGCCACCCAGGCGCCCCTGTGCAGATTTTAAAAAGGCATCCTTTCCTTCAAGATGCTACTGCCATCTGCTGGAATAGAACCACGAATCCGTGGTAGCCCAAGGTGCAGGGGGCCTAGAGAGTCTGCATGGCTTTACGTGGAGCCCTAAGAGAACCCCGTGATCCTCTGTACCACAGCATTTTGGCTATATGTGAGCTATAGTGCAGTCCTAGGTACGATCATCTACGGGAAAGCTCCAAAAGTGAAAGGTGAAAAATCACCGGACGGAATGATCGCTGAGGGCCGTTCCACTTTGAAATTTTTTTTATTTATTTATTTATTTTTTTATTTTTTTTTAATTTTTTTTTTCAACATTTTTTATTTTTTATTTTTTGGGACAGAGAGAGACAGAGCATGAACGGGGGAGGGGCAGAGAGAGAGGGAGACACAGAATCGGAAACAGGCTCCAGGCTCCGAGCCATCAGCCCAGAGCCTGACGCGGGGCTCGAACTCACGGACCGCGAGATCGTGACCTGGCTGAAGTCGGACGCTTAACCGACTGCGCCACCCAGGCGCCCTTGAAATTTTTTTTAATGTTTATTTATTTTTGAGAGAGAGCACGAGGAGGGGAGGGGCAGAGAGAGAAGGAGACCCAGAATCCGAAGCAGGTGCCAGGCTCCCAGCCGTCAGCACAGAGCCCGACGCGGGGCCCAAACCCATGAACCATGAGATCAGGACTTGAGCCAACGTCGGACGCTTAACTGACTGAGTCACGCAGAAGCCCCAGGCTGTTTCACTTTGAATCCACTAGTCCACAGAAAACACCTCTCCTGTTATTTGAATGTTCTTTCTCCAGACATGTTTAACAGTCCTGCACATGTCACTTGATGCTTGGAATTCCTGATAGGTTCTCGATGGTAAACCAAGAAAGGAGAGCATTAAGGAAGCCAGGTTTTTGATACTCTGATAGTGTTGCCTTCAGAGATACTGATTGCCAGCTGATAGATGCAACCCCTGGTGGCCAGTAGCATCAGATTCCTCTGAGTGGAATACTAAGGCCTGCATCCAGTTTTTAAATTCAAGTACTCACTTGCCTGCTTGCTTCCTTTTAAGCTTGACCTCATTTCTCAGGCTGACTGCCCATATTTTTGTTGTATCATTGTCCTACGTCATTTTTAATGTTTATTTGTTTTTGAGAGAGAGAGAGAGCACGAGCCAGGGAGGGACAGAGAGAGAGGGAGACACAGAATCCGAAGCAGGCCCCAGGCTTCAAGTTGTCAGCACAGAGCCTGACGCGGGGCTCAAACCCGTGAACCTCGAGATCATGACCTGAGCCGAAGTCAGACTCAACCAACTGAGCCACCTAAGTGCCCCATGTCCCTACATCATTTTAAAATAAATTTGATGATGAGTTGAAAATTCCAACAGGAGAGAACCCCTGCACATCCCTTGGATAGAAGAATGGAATTGTTCTGGAGAGTTCCTTCCCCTAGTCTTCAAGCTTCCTGCAATGAAAGCAGTGACCTAACTAGGTTTGGGTGTCTTCTGTCTTAGTGCTAGGACAGCCAAGGGAGCCGCAGAGCTTCATACAGGTGCCTCAGCAGGCCTGGCCTCTCACATCCCGTTTTTTTGTTTTTTGTTTTTAAATGTTTATTCATTTTTGAGAGGGTGTGAGTGGGGAAGGGGCAGAGAGAGAGAGAGAGGGAGACACACAATCTGAAGCAGGCTCCAGGCTCTGAGCTGTCAGCGCAGAGCCCGACATGGGGCTCGAACTTGTGAATCAGCCAGATCATGACCTGAGCCAAGTCAGACACTTAATTGACTGAGCCACCAAGGCACCCCTAGGCCCCATTTAAAAAAGATAGCATTTATACAGATGATATATTCAAGAAACATTTTTCTTGTAGCTTCTTCAGGATGCTTAACACTAAATGTAGTACATGATCCTGAATTGGAACCTGTAACAGAAAAAAAATCTTTGTGTGTTGTCTTATAAAGGACACTTGGTCAATTGGCAAAACTTAAATAGGTCTTACTTTTTTTTTTTAAATGTTTAGTTGTTGGGGGGGGCGAGTGGGGGAGGGGCAGAAGAGCCAAAGCAGGCTCCGTGTTGACAGCAGAGAGCCCGATGCAGGGCTTGAACTCATGAACCGTGAGATCATGACCTGAGCTGAAGCCGGACACTTAACTGACTGAGCCACCCAGGCACCCAAAACTTGAATAAGGTCTATGAGTTAGGCAGTAGTATTATGTCAAGATCAATTTCCCGATTTTGATCATTATACTGTGGTCATAAAAATGAATATCCTTGGGGCACCTGGGTGGCTTAGTCTGTCGAGTGTCCGGCTTCGGCTCAGGTCATGATCTCAGGGTTTGTGAGTTCAAGCCCTGCATCGGGCTCTCTGCTGTCAGTGCAGAGCCTGCTTTGGATCCACTCTGCCCCTTCCCCACTCACACTGTCTCAAAAATAAATAAGCATTAAAAAAAAAAAAAATCCCTGTTCTTAAGAAATACTCATGAAGTATTTGGGAGTAAGTAAATGTGTCTGCAACTTATTCTCAAACAGTTCAGGTAGACAATATATGTCTACTGTGTATGTAAGTATACACATACATAGAATAATAAAGCAAATGTGTCCAAATGTTAACAAATGGGGGGGAATCTGTGTGAAAGGTATATGGGATTTCCTTCTATTTTTGTAACTTTCTGTAAACTTGGAATTATTTCAAAAGTAAAAAATCTGGGCGCCTGAGCGGCTCAGTCAATTAAGCATCCAACTCTTGATTTCAGCTCAGGTCATGATCTCACGGTTCTGAATTCTAGCCCCAAGTCAGTGTCTGCATCGCGGAGCCTGCTTAGGATTCTCTCTCCCTTTTTCTCTGCCCTTCCCCCACTCATGCTTGATCGCGCACACTTTCTCTCTCTCAAAATAAACAAACTTTAAATTTTTCGAAAAGGCAAAAGGTGAACCTCCCCCTCCCCCCAAAACTCCAAACAAACAAAAGTCATGGGTACAGTTCTGATGAAGTGACAAAGTCAAGCTCTAGAACCTACAATCCTGAGAACAGGGCTGTGGTGATGGTTACCTTGAAGCCAGCATCTCATAAGCAGGGTGAAAAGTTGAATGAATAGATTTTGCAAAATGCTTCCTACTTAAAGTGAAATAGGTGACTTGGTAGAAATTTTTTTTTTAATGTTTATTTTTGTGAGAGCATGAGTAGGGGAGGGGCAGAGAGACACACACAGAATCCAAAGCAAGCTCCAGGCTCTGAGCTGTCAGCACAGAGCCCGACATGGGGCTTAAACTCACAAACTGCGAGATCATGACCTGAGCCAAAGTCAGAAGCTTAACCAACTGAGCCAGCCAAGCGCCCTGGTAGGAGTTTAATTCATGGAGGATGTGATTTACATCTTGGGAGAGCTTTGGTTTGAGCTAAAAGTTCTGGGAGCTCGGAAGATAGATCCATTTCATTTAGGTCAGCTTTGCCCTGCAAGTTTTTCGTGCAGGATTCTAAGAAAGAGTTAGGGTGTCAAAGAAGTTTGGGAATGACTGTGCTGAAGGTAAACCAGGCAGAGTTGTGAATAAAATAACGGCAAGGCCACCTGTGGGTGGGTCATTCAGTTGAGCAGTGGACTCTTGGTTTCGGCTCAGGTCATGATCTCACGGTTCATGAGTTTGAGCCCCATGTCAGGCTCTGCGCTGACAGTGTGGAGCCTGTTTGGGATTCTCTCTCTCCCTGCCCTCCCCCACTCTTTTTTTTTCAAGAATAAATTAATTTAAAAAATAAGAAAGACCAAACGTTGGTATTTGTTGAAACTGGTGATGGGCATAGGGAGGTTCGTTGTCCTGTTTACTAGATTTATCTTTGAAATCTTCCATTATAATATGTTTAGATAATAAAGGGGAAAAAACAAAAGGACTTTCTTGTGCCAGACTTATTGGTAACTATGTTTGTTTGGATTGTTAACCTCCAGGAGTGTGCAGTGTTTCCCCAACTGACTGTGGGACTCCTTTTTCCAGGGCTTCTCAGGTCTAGTATTTCTGGGAAAACACTTTTTGAAATGCTTTACTTGGAGGTAAAGGTAGTCAAGAAAGTATCTTGAGACTGTATTCGATCCAGATACTTAAAGCTATACAGAGCTTTTTTAAAAAAAACAATTCTTGGGGCACCTGGGTGGCTCAGTTGGTTAAGTGGCCGACTTCGGCTCAGGTCATGATTTCACGGTCCGTGAGTTCGAGCCCCGAGTCGGGCTCTGTGCTGACAGCTCAGAGCCTGGAGCCTGTTTTGGATTCTGTGTCTCCCTCTCTCTGACCCTCCCCCGTTCATGCTCTGTCTCTCTCTGTCTCAAAAATAAATAAACGTGGGGCGCCTGGGTGGCGCAGTCGGTTAAGCGTCCGACTTCAGCCAGGTCACGATCTCGCGGTCCGTGAGTTCGAGCCCCGCGTCAGGCTCTGGGCTGATGGCTCGGAGCCTGGAGCCTGTTTCCGATTCTGTGTCTCCCTCTCTCTCTGCCCCTCCCCCGTTCATGCGTTCATGCTCTGTCTCTCTCTGTCCCAAAAATAAATTTAAAAAACGTTGAAAAAAAAATTAAAAAAAAAATAAATAAACGTTAAAAAAAATTTTTTTTTAATTCTTTTTTTTTTTTAAGTTTATTTATTTTTAGAGAGAGAAAGCATGAGCAGGGGAGGGGCAGAGAGAGAGGGGAGGATCCGAAGCGGGCTTCATGCTGACAGCAGCCAGCCCGATGTGGGGCTTGAATTTACAAACTGTGACACTTAACCAACTGAGCCACCCAGGCACCCCTATAAAAGAGATTTTTTTTTTAAATGAGAATAAAATGTCCAAAAATCCCTTTATTCTGGGTACCCACTGTGACCATTTCTTCAGTTCTCTCTGTGTATGTATGCATTTATGCAAATATAGTTCTTAAGCAAATAGACTTGGTACTCATGTTGTTCTGAAACCTGCCATCACTCAGTAATATCTTGGATACTTTTCAGGTCCATCAGTGTGAACTGTATCACAATATGGTCTGTTGAACTTACGAATCAGAATGAACCATTTTTCAGTTGGTGACTAATTGTTTTCGATTTTTTACAATTATTAGCATTCTTCTTTTTTTTTAAGTTTATTTATTTATTTGAGAGAGAGCACGAGTGGGGCAGGAGCAGAGAGAGAGGGAGAAGTAGAAACCCCAGCAGGCTCCGTACCACCAGTGCAGAGCCCCATGCGGGGCTCAAACCCACAAACCGTGAGATCGTGGCCTGAGCTGAAGTTGGATGCTCAAGCGACTGAACCACCCACGTGCTCCTCTTTTCTTTTTTTAAACGTCTTATTTTTAAGTAATCTCTACACCCAATGTAGAGATGTGTGCTTAAACTCACAACCCTGAGATCTAGAGTTGCACACTCCACTGGCTAAGCCAGCCAGGAATCTCTGCTTTGTTTATTAATTACGGTAAAATAGCATTCAAAAGTTACCATTTCAGCCATTTCTCTTTTTTTTTATTTTTTTTTTATTTTTTTTTTAAGAGAGAGAGGGGCAGAGAGAGAGAGTGGGAGACACAGAATCCTAAGCAGACTCCAGGCTCTGAGCTGTCAGCACAGAGCCCGACACGGGGCTTGAACCCACGAACCACAAGATCATGACCTGAGCCAGAGTTGGACACCGGACTGAGCCACCGAGGAGCCCCGGCATATTGATGTCTGACTGTCATGGTGGTCCATGTCCAGAACTTTTTCTTCTTGCAAAACTGAAATCCTGTACCCATTAAACACTCATTCCCCCATCCTCCTCTCCCCTCTGCCCCTGGCAACCCCTGCTCTACTTTCTGTCTCTATAAATACTATTCTAGGGACCTCAAGTAAGTGGAATGATGCTGTATTTATCCTTTTGTGTCTGGTTTATTTCACTTAGCATAATGTCCTCTGTGTTCATCCACTCACTGTGCTCCTTGCCAGTTCTGACAGGGCAGAATGTCACCTGGGAAGAAGTGCAGTTCACTTGCCCGCATAACTTCTCAGTCAATACCTTTACTGGGAGGAAAAATAGTGGAAGTGCTTGGTGCTTGGTGACTGCCTTTCGAATGGAGGGGGAGGCAGATTGGGAGGGAGAGATGGAGACCGGGAGAGGGAGGCAGAGGGAGATTCTCCAGGGAGACTGGGCGAGTAATTTTCCATGGCTGGAACGAGTGAAAACATGGTTATATTTTGTGTATTTCCAATCAGTTGACCTCTTGAATTGAAAAGGTATTGGGACTACCCGGCATCCAGGTGTAGGGTGCATATCAAACCTTTAGAGAACTGGGGGAATAGAAAAAGGAGCTCAGAATTCAGTCCCTACCCCCTGCTGTTCAGGAGGTCACTGAGAACCTGGAGTTGATTGCTATACCGGCCAGTGTTTTTTTTTGTTGTTGTTGTTTTTGTTTTTGTTTTCTGTTGTTTTTTTCCCTGAATGAGTTTCTCTCCAAAAACAAAGAGGGCCATTATCTGCTTTGTCACCTCCCTCTCCCTACACCTAACAGAGTGTTAGGCATCTGGTGAAACTGGTGGGAGGTGAGGTAGGCAGACAATAGGACACATAAAGAATGGCTTTTGCAATGTCTCATTTCCAGTGCCAAGTACAGAATGGGGTGGGTAAGTGCGTGGGACGTGTAGAGGGCCAGAGATAATGGGTTTTGGCCATGTCTCAGATCAGACAAAGGATCAACGAATAAGATTTTAGTTTCTGTACTAATACCAAAGCTCTCAAATCTGTTTTGCATCTGGTAAAAGCAACAAAACCCCCATTTCACCAGGAGGCTGGAGTGATTTAAAAGAAAAATCCTCCCTTTTTATAGCCCCTGCCCACGGCCTTGAGATCCATTCCTTGCTGGAGCAGGTCTTAGAAATTTTGGAGAGCTATGATTGTGTAAGCCATTTTGTACCCAGAGCTGAATATGTGATTAAACATTTTGCTGCTACCCGCTGGAGAAGAGGCTGTCGACGCCATCAACTGTTCCAGAAACGCACACCCCAGGGAGGAGTTACCCAGTCCTGTTTTCTCTATATAGAAGATGGCAGGAAATGCCTCTTAGCTCCTACGTTTTTCCTCTAGATTCTGCAAAGCTGCTTCTGGGGTGTGGTCACTCCTTTTTTTTCTCTCTACTCTGATGGGATGAGGGAACAGGAGAATTTTTCCTATCATCGCTACAGCCAGGGCAGTTTAGAAACCAGACTGTGGATCCCAGGCACAGTGGAAGAAGGACCAAACTGCAGAGGACCAGGAAGCTGAGGGCTGGGCCTGGGCCCAAGTTCTGGTGCAATGCCCAGTGCCTTTGTATTTCCTTAAAGAGGAGGGCTGCTGGGTAACCAGAAGGCTGAGGCCTTCGGGACTGCAGGGTTCCTGGTCTGCCTGACTGCACAGGAATGATCTGGGTGTTACTCCCAATGGCTGCAGCCCAGCTGTCACTGGAGTGGGGGTGGGGAAAGGGCTTCCCAGCAGAGGACTTTGGGCTACACAACAGAGTTTAGAGCCAGGCCCTTGAACGGCTAAGGCTGTAAGGAACAGAAACTCCAGAAATCCTCTTGGTTTATCTTTTTTTAGCAGCTCGGCATCCATCATCGCAGTGCCCCCCTTTCCTAGGGGAAGGCAACAGAGCATACAGTTTAAGAGAAGGTTCTGGGGCGCCTGGGTGGCTCAGTCAGTTAAGTGTCTGACTTCGGCTCAGGTCAGGATCTCGCAGTTGGTGAGTTCGAGCCCCGCGTGAGGCTCCATGCTGACAGCTCAGAGCCTGGAGCCTGCTTTGGATTCTGTGTCTCCCTCTCTCTCTGTCCCACCCCCACTAGTGCTCTCTCTCTCTCTTTCAAAAGTGAATAAACATTTAAAAAAAAAAATTAAAAAAGAGAAGATTCTGACTGCTTGAATCCAAATCCTAATTTTTCTTACTAACAGCCTAACCTAGGGCAAGAAACCTAGTTTCCATGCCACAGTGCTCACTTATAAAATGGGGAAAGAATACCTACCTCATAAAATTATTGCTGATTAAAGAAAAAAAAAGGTAACATGAAATGCTTAACATAGCACCTGGTACATAAGGAAAGTTCAATTAATTGTGGCCAGAAGAACTTTAATGTCTTATTTATAAAATAGGACTAACGGGGCTCCTGGGTGGCTCAGTCAGGCGAGGGACTCTTGATTTCAGCTCAGGTCATGATCCCAGGGTCCTGTGATGCCTCGAATAGGGCTCTTTGCTGAGCCTGGAGCCTGCTTGGGATATTCTCTCTCCCTCTCTCTCTCTCTCTCTCTCTCTCTCTCTCTCTCTCTCTCTCCCCACCCCCCCCTTCCTTTCTCTGCCCCTTCCCCCTCATTCTCTCGTAAAATAAAAAATAATAATAAAAATAAAATACGACTAATGCATCCTATTCCACCCGTGACCTGTCAGAAAGCTTTTGCGGTAAGAATATAAGAAATTATTATCTCTCCAAATCCCAAATGACACACTTAATCTCCAAATTAGTCTTTATTTTTTAGGATCTGATTTGGCCTTTTCTTACCACCGCCTCAAACCTGGAGCTCCCAATTATCCTCGGTTTCTGCACCCCAGCCCCCACCAGAGTCGGCTGACTTGGGTGGGTCTCGGCCTCAGTCTTCTTCTAGGGAAAGGGGGCAAGAGAATGAAAATCCTGTGGGTGACCTCGCCTTTGGGACTGGGCGTTTTTCGGACCGGGGCCCGCAGCATCCCCTGCCAGACTGCAGCGACGGCCCCTGCCGCGCCCTTCGTTGCAGTCCTGGAAGGGCTCCCAGGGGCGGAGGGGTGGGGTGGGGTGCCGAAGATTCTCTGCAGGGCGGGGAGGGGCTGGATTGGAGGATCCGAGGTGCGGAGAGGGCGGGGCGGCTGCCGCATCTCGGCCCGCCCGGGCGGTGGCAGTGACTCCACTGCACCACTGGCCCCCACCCCTGGCGCGCGCCCTCCCTTCCCATCCTCCCGCCGCGATCCCCCGACTCGGCTCTTCCCCCGCAGCGGTGCTTCGGCTCTTTCCGGGAGCGCTCGGCCCTTTCCGCCGCGTGATCGGGAAGCGAGCTGGCGGGAGCTCCGCCCCCATAGCTCGGATGGCGCTCGCCCCCGCCCCTCGCGCCGCGCCCCGGCGCTTCCCCCGCGCTCGCGCCCGCCCGCCGCCGGAACGCGCGTGGCCGCCTATAAAAGAAGCGAGGCGCGCGCGTCGCCGCCACTACCCGCTGCGGAGCGAACGGCGAGGTGGGAGGCCGCGGAGGCGCGTCGGTCCCTCAGCACCCCCCCCACTCCCCCAGACCGGCGCACCTACTGCCCTCACCCCCCCCCGGAGCCGGTGAGAGGGGGAGCTGGGGAGCTCGGGGAGGGAGCGGGGCCTGAGGGCCGCAGACCCCTGGGTGGGGAGCGGGGCAGCCCCTGGGGTGGGGCGGGGCCAGCGCGCGGACAGGTGAGCCCGGCCGGCCTCGCAGCTCCCTCCGACGGGCGGGGACCAGGCTGGCGGGCCGCGACCCGCCCGTGGCGCGTGGGCTGCGGAGGAGCCGCCCGGCCGAGCCTGGGCGCCGGCCGCTGGAATGTCATTGACTGGGCGGAGGGGGGACGAGGCCATCGGGTCCGTCCCGCTCCCCCACCCCCAAGCCTGGTTGCGGCCCCGCCCTGCCCCATCCGGCTGCCGCAGGTGGGGCGGGGGCTCCTGGCCGGATCGCCACCATCCCCCTCCCTGCAGAGCGCTTCCCCCAGCGCCCCCAGTCCCTTTCCTGGGTGGGGAGCGACTTCAGCTCCTTTTCCTGAGTCCCCACGGCGGTGCCGGCCCGACCCTTGATGGAGGAAGAGCCAAGAGCATAGAGGAAAGGGCTGTTTGACCTTAATTTCATCCTATATGGCGATTCTTGGCCTTCTCTCTAGACGCAGAAAGGTCTGACACTGGCCATCTCCTATTCCTTCCTTGTAATAAACGTTTCTTCCCTACCCAGTTGTGATTTGCTTGTAAATAACAGGTAGATTCGGCGCTTTCTTTGTGTGAGACTCAAATCCAATAACTTAACAGCTTACGAGTTCTTTGCCCCTGCCGCACCCGACACCGGGTCTTTCGATTTGAGCACCTTATATTATTTGTCAAAAATTCTGCAGCCACGCCAGTATTGAATGATAGAGCAGCCTTTTGTTTGGAAGCCAGCCCTGCGAATGGGGTAAGGTGCTTCCTAAAGAAAATTGCCTTTCAGAGTCTCTTTGATGTATTGGGTTAAAATATTTTAAATAAGGGGCTTGTTCAGGTTAAGGGTTGCATGTGTTTTAAATTAAAAACCTCAAGAGCCCAGAAAGCTGGATCGAGATGATTGAATTGCCACAACACCTTGTCAGACCTTTTTTATATAATAGATTCTAAAATACGTAGGCTCTTTGTTCTGTCTTCATCATGGTATTTTAGAAAAACTTAACCATCATGGCTGGTAGGGAAGAGAGACTATCTGAAGTATTTTAATAATGTGTTGAGAAATTGCGGAGTCATAGCAATTGGACCTAAGTAAAACAGAATGTATCAAAGATGGAAGGGTGGGGGGGGGGGTGTCTTTTAGCCAGGAAACAAAATCTTAGGAATAGCAGTGGGAACACTCAGCTGTATGAAGCTATTGAGCCAAGGTTCCAACTCCTTAAACTAGTCATTTTCCCTTTTGTTGCCACTAACGTCTTAGATTTTCAAAGGTCAAATTGAAGTCAAAGTTTAAAAATGTGCTGTAGGGGAAAAATGCTGCAGTAAAGGGCCTCTGCAGGAAATTAACAATAAGCCTTTTTTAGTAACTGGGCCAGTAATTACTCAAAGGGACCCTCAAAGTGTGTTAGCTGTTACCTAGGGACCTCCATGGAGGGACAAGCCTCGGAGGGAAGATTTGCCCTGTGCTGGACAGGTGTGAGGCAGTTCTTAGAGTAATCCATCAGCTAAGTAACATTCTCGAATATGCTTTTGGTCTTGGCAGTGTGTTTTGTACTGATCTAACAATTGGAGAAATCTGATCTGTCACAGGCTCTGATATGAGCTTGTCAAATAATCTGCTGAACAGGTTTAGGTCGGGAGAGCTGGTGTTTAAGTATTATCTTTTGGTTCCCTGGGTTAGAATTTGCTCTACTTTGCCTTACCTGCCTTCATCCCAAGGGGAGGGGCTGCCTACCGAACCGAACCCGTGCGGTGGATGTCAGGAGCAGTCCACAGTCCTGGCATTGCCGAACCTGCACGAAGGGTAGTAGGCACAAGGCCGGTCTCGTAATCAATCCTCCGTGGGCTATGCAAGGACTCTGCTAACTATGCGGTCTGGGCTGCTGCAGCTGTGGTCAGAGTAGGTAGAAGAATGCTCGGCCCTGATGGCAAGTGCTGACTCCGGGAATGCAGAGGAGGAGCCCAGAGCCCATGATCACTTCGGGCGGCCGCCCGGCCCGAGGCCACCGGCCTGGAGCAGCTGTGCTGCTTACCTCCGTCACACCTTCTTTGCATATTCCTCTCATAGGTTTCGAACAGGAAATAAGTGTCTTGGGAGTACACCAGTAAACCAGGCCCAAGTCAGATTTCTATAGCTCGAGTTCTTTCTTGTCTCTGATGTCCTGAAATCATGCTGTTTTCCTCTGCTGAATGAAAAGGGATTTAGGAATCTGCCAGTCCTAGGAGTCTCAATTTATCGGACTGTGGGATCTGGGGAGGGCGAGTTTAGTGTTAGAAAGCATAGTCAGTATTACTACTTTATTTGGAAAGTGGAGAAACTGAGGCCCGGAGCGGGGGTGTGACTTGGCCAAGGCAGCATATATTTCCACAAATGGGACCTGCTAAGACCCCACTTTAGATCCCCGGTGGGATGCCGAATCTCCACAGTGAGCAAGGTGCTGGGAAGACAGTGGGAATTTGGGGTTTCCTTGTCTTCGTATGTTCCTAATGGTCTGTTCTCTCCATTTTGAAATTGCGTTGTTCAGTTTGCCCTTAGAAGCTGTTATCTTGCTCTCCCCCCTCCCTTTAGACTCCACATTCCTCCATCATGTTGTCATCGTTTCGTAAGCGCAGAGTCCAGGTATTTGACCAGCATGCGGCAAACGTGTTGCCTTTTCGGTTTTGCCTGGCTTGCAGTGAAGACACATCTGTGTCCAGAAAAGTTGAATGATCCAAAGAGAGGGAGAAAGAACCCTGCCTGCATGACCTTTCTGTTAAGTAAATTGGTTAGGGTTTGGGGTTTTTTTTTTGTTTTTTTTTTCTATTTTTTTTTTTTTCGGAAGTCTTAGTCAATTGATTCTGAAATTTCCAAAGCCTCCTGTTTTTTTACCTTCCTCTCTTTCAGGCATGAATATATTAATTTCTTCTCACCCTCCTGGTGTTTGCATGTAGCGTTTGCTGATTTTTTAATTGATGGTTACTTGGTTCTTAAGAACCAAGGGACTAAACAGATTATCCTAGATATTGGGGGCAGGGGGGATGATCTGAAAACGTGTAGTGAAAGTAGCATCGTTAAATTGGACAAATATCGTAAACTTGGGTTTGTTTCCCGTTCCCATTGACTTATTTTTTTCTGTCACAATCCTTGTAATGAAATGGAGCTTGCATTTTCTTGGCAGAAAAAAAAAAGCCATCTAAAAAACTCACTATATATGTCTTATTTGTGTACAGTTTTTGAGTGTTTGCTAAATTGGACCTTTTTCAAAAAGAAAAATGCTTAAAACTCCAGTCTTGATAACCCCTAAGGAGAAATAAAAACTTTGCACATTTCTAGTGATTATGGGTGATAAATCCAAGGCAAGCCCTTTTATAAATCATACCAGTGAATTGCTGAAACGAGGTTTATAAAAATGGGCCATGTTACAACCTTTTCCTGTTTTGACCGTTGGTAATAATATTTTGCATTTAAATACCTCTCATCTGAATTTTACAGGTTAAGAGGTAAGTAGCAACGAGATAGTATTGGGGAAGCATTCAGAAGTAAGTTTTCTTAACTTTGTCTGCATTTCTGGATTTTGATGCAATGCAGTATGAATTTTTTGCTTTCTGAAAGCGAAGTCCCTGCTCACCTCTGCAGAAATGCTCTAATGAGTTGAAATGAATTAATCAATCTGAAGGCTGATGTGCCAATCCACAATCCTGACTGGAATGTGGCTTAAGCAGAAATATTTGTTGTTTTTATTCATGGTTAAAACTCTTAATTTGTGTATTATTTCTCTCTCTGCTTACCATCAGACCTGCTGCTAAAATCTGCAGCTCAGCTGGTTTTGAGTTTATTTGCTTCATCTGAAAATCACTGGATATAAAACGTTAATAGGTGCTAAACAGTTCTTTGGTGGGTTGCTCTCCGGAGAATTTCCACATCTGTGGATGCGGCTGTCCTGCCTTGCACATGTAACATTGGGTAATAGGTTGGCTTTCCAAGCCATGGAAAAAACCTGTGTTGTCGGTTCTGCACCTTTGAGCTCTGACTAAGCAACAAAAGTAAATCTGATGAATGGTTTTTCTGACCTTTCGCTTTAAGCGGTGTTTATGAATTTCCCCACAGAGCCAAATGATCTGTTCATCCCCTTCATCCCCCAAATGCCTTTCCTTGCAGAGCAGTGTATCTGGTGAAATTGGAGTTTATTATGGCGTTTTCCAAATGCCTCTTACATCCAGCACGTTGGGTGGCAGGCCCCAGTGCTTTGTCTTAGTGACTCCTCTCATCTTCACGATGGGTTTATTCTCTTCTGGGGGATCCACAGAGAGATCGTGCTGAATTCTTTCACTCTCCAAGAGCCTTGTGAGGGCATCTCTAGACTACTCACTGCAGGTGCCGGGTTCTCAGAGCCAGAAGCCTTTGCCCTTTGGCCTGAGAACCTTTCTATCTGCAGTCATTCTCCCCTCCTGCCTCTCACATTCCCCAGAGACAGATCGCCTCGCAGCTTCTGTAGATGAGGTCAAGGCATTTAAAAATTCCCTAAATACCAAGAACTGCCTCAGACAGCTGTCTCTTGGCATTTGCAAGAAGACGGGCTTGTTAATTAGTGTCTCAGCTCTTTTGTAGAAATCCATTTTCAGTTGATGATACGTGTAAATTTGTGTCAGATAGGAGGCGTCACTCTCAGGCGTGTTCTATCTTTGGATTAAACTAGAACTTTCTACCCAAGATTCATATCTTTAGCCCCCCCCCCCCCTTTTTCTTCTCAGAGATCTGGCAGTATTATAAGAATGCTGACAAGTTCTTTTTATTTATTACAATAGAGGACATAGTTGTAATTCCTGTTTTATCCCCTGAGATCAATTCACGTTTCTTGCTGAATGATGCAGCTAACATTCTGACTGCTGCATTGCAGCATTTATAAATAGTCCACATCTTCAGTCTTCTCAGAATATTTGCGAAAATACGACCTTTTTCTTCGGTTGTCTTCAGTGGGAAGCTGTCCTTGAGCATACTGAGAATACATTTAGCACTTCATTTCCCCTCCTTTATTCTCTGTGGACAGAGACCTGATTGGCAAAATCAGAGTTGATAGGCTGGTTTGAGATAAACAGTCCACTGCAGTCTTAGGGAGTTGGGTTTTTTGTGGGTTTTTAGGCAGTTAGTGGAATAGATAGATAGGCTAGTGTGGTTAGAGATTGTTTTTTAATGGCACGTTTCCCAAAGTCTTCCTTTCTAGCTCTTGAAAGGCGTTAATCCCATTACGGCTGAGAACGGCCTGGAACGTTCTCTGTGGAGTCTGCCTTATCGGTCAACTGCATATTTCAGGGCAGGGGTGGGGTTCCTGCAGTGCAGCCTCAGTCCTGGAGGGAATGTCATGTGCATCGGCAGGGTCCCAAGGAATTCCATTAACTCCCTCACATAGTTTTGGGTGAGAGGTTGTCGCATCTTTCCGTGGCAGTAGTTCTTGGTGATGTGAACATTTTCCCCGTGTTTAATATAATCAATGGAGATGACCCTTTTAGGAGCCAAGAAACTGGACCTTCTGTAGATAAACTAGAGACAGCTCCCTATCAGGCTAAGGGGTGGGGAAGCTCTTAATAACTCAGTATCTTAGGCTCCTGTAACCATGCAAATGAGAATCCTGACCTCCCACAGCAGTGGGAGAGCCTTGATGACTTTCAGATGCCCAGCTCCCCAGGGAGAGCCAGTGGTGGCTTGGCAGAGCTCCCACCTACTGACGTCAGCTGATCTGCAGGAAAGAAAAGTCCATTATTGCCTGACCAAAGCACTTGGTATAGAATTGACTTGTTCTACTTCACTGCGGTGACAAAGAGGGCCTTTTAGGTTGGTTAATTTCAGCAGGGCCTCACTGGACTGTCTCCCTGGATTGGTAGGGTCAAATCAGCGAGCTGGACCCAAGCAGGGCAACTTGCCTCGGCAGAGGCAAGCATTGTGCTGGGGATTCTTTTCTTCATCACGAAGAGTTCCTCCCCAATGTGATTTCTTAGAAATTTCCATAGCAGCTAAAGGATTTTAGAGATGCAGTGAAGGCTGTGTGTGAAGAGGCAGGATACACACCATAGACATTAATCTGAAGACTTAGATATCTTGCAGGAACTCGTGCAACGTGGTGGTTTTATACAAAACTACACCTTCTTTGGCACGTTTCTTTGCAAAAAAATTCTGTGAGCAAGCAAATTAGACACAAATTCCTGCTGTTTATCCATCTTAAACTGTTTCCCAAAGGGTAAGAACAAAGGAAGTATAGAAATTCTTAACACTAATTTAATTGTCTACTAAGTTAAGAAGACTCAGTCGCACATAAGCAAAATCAATTTTTTTTTTAAATAAGGAATTGAGGTTTTTATTTTTTAAATGTTTATTTTTGAGAGACAGAGAGAGAGAGAGAGAGAGAGAGAGCGCGAGCGAGCATGAGTGGGGGAGGGGCAGAGAGAGAGGAAGACAAGATCCCAAATGGGCTCTGCCCTGACATCAGGGAGCCTGATGCGGGGCTTGAACCCACAAACCATGAGATCATGACCTGAGCTGAAGTCAGTCACTCAACCGACTGAGCCACCCAGGTGCCCCACGTTTTTATTTAAGTAATCTCTACAGCCAATGTGGTTCTCAAACTCATGACCCCGAGATCAGGAGCCCCATGTCCCTCCGACTGAGCCAGACACCCAATTTTTATTTTTTGAATAATTAATATATTCTCTTCCTTTCTTCCCTCCAAAGTGGTGATGGAAAAGATGAGAGATAGTGAAAGGAATTAATAACCAAACAGCCATCAATAAAGTTTATGCTGGCTCCAATCATGTGCAGAATCTCTTGTTCTGGCATGCTAGTCTGGGAACCAGAGGACCCCAGCTCAGCCTAAATGGGCTCTGTGACTTGGTTATTAGATGACCTGTGTCTTCCCGCCTATTTAATAATGAAGTGACCACAGTTTCTCTGTTTGCAAGTTCAGAATGTTATTGGCTCTAACGTGTGCCCAGTTCTGTGGTCAAAGTAAGAGGAATATAAGGTCTTTTTATTTTTTTATTTTTCTAAGTGTATTTGAGAGAGAGAGAGAGAGAGTGAGTGCAGGTGCACATGGTGGGGTCGGGGGGTGGGGGTGGGGAGAGAGAATCCCAAGCAGGCTGTGCTGACAGTGCAGGGCCTGACATGGGGCTTCATCTCGAGAACTGTGAGAGCATAACCTGAGCCGAGATAAAGAGTTGGTTGCTTAACCAACTGAACCACCCAATAAGGTCTTTTTTCTGTAGTTCCTTAGGAACACTAAATTTCCTAAAGAACTTAGAAAAATGGCGGGGCGCCTGGGTGGCGCAGTCGGTTAAGCGTCCGACTTCAGCCAGGTCACGATCTCGCGGTCCGTGAGTTTGAGCCCCGCGTCAGGCTCTGGGCTGATGGCTCGGAGCCTGGAGCCTGTTTCCGATTCTGTGTCTCCCTCTCTCTCTGCCCCTCCCCCGTTCATGCTCTGTCTCTCTCTGTCCCAAAAATAAATAAAAAACGTTGAAAAAAAAAATTAAAAAAAAAAAAAAAAAAAGAACTTAGAAAAATGGCAGAGAGAAAACACTAAGTCCGATGCAAAATGTTGAGGGTGCTCTAAGAGGAGCATGGAGGCAGTGAGGACTTCTGATTTAGGACTTCAGAGAAGACAAGGTCGTTGCTTTAGACTTGGAGAGCTTTGTATGGTGGTAAATGCTGCAGCTGGGAGTAGGAGAGGACATTCCTGCCTAAGGAGACCTTCTGAGCTGGGACGTGGGCCCTGGCAGGGCCTGTCACTTGGGGTTGGTCAGGCAGTTTGATATGAGATCTGGCTGGAGCAGACAATGCAGGGGAGTGGGTGAAGTCGCGTTTACATTCTAGTAAATGTAGCTGGTGATGGTAGTGATCCTTGTCAAGATCCCTGCCAGAAATCCGCTTTCTCCCAAAGAGACAGATTTTTTTTTTAATATTTTATTGATTTTGGGGGAGAGCACAAGTGGGGGAGGGGTAGAGAGAGGGGAACAGAGGATCTGAAGCAGGCTCTGCAGTGACAGGCTGACAGCAGAGAGCCCGATGTGGGGCTCAAACTCACGAGCCGTGAGATCATGACCTGAGCTGAAGTTGGACATTTAACCAACTAGCCACCCACGCACCCCTGAAGAGGCTAAGATTCTTAAGGCAGCAGTGTGAACCAGAACTGCCTTGTTGTAATGAAGTATTGTCACAGAAATTCCACTATGAGCAGACATTTAATTTTTTACTGTCACCCTCAGGTTTTGGTTTTAAGGATCAAAAACATTTTTTTCAGACACAGCTATCTCTTGATGATAACAGAACTACCTCGTTTTTAAAAAAAAAGAAAAAATTATTTATTTATTTAGCGAGGGAGAGAATCCCAAGTGGGCTCCACGTTGTCATTGCAGAGCCTGATGCAGGGCTTGATCTCATGAACCGTGAAGTCATCACCTGAGCTGAAATCAAGAGTTGGACACTCGACTGAGACACCCAGGCCCCTCCTTCTTCTTCTTTTTTTTTTTTAAATGTTTATTTATTTATTTTGAGAGAAAGAGGGCGGGTGGGGCTAGGGGGACAGAGAGGGAGGGAACAGAACTGCTTTCTTGAGCTGTTTCACCAAGGGCTCACCCTGCCAGAGTGAAGAGACCAGCTCATTTCTCACGATGCCCTGCCATGTGCTCAGTCCAAGATTAGAAACTCCCATTTGTTCAGTAGGTTGACACCTACTCGTGGGGCTTCATCCTTTGCAGTTCTTGTCACAAATCTTGCTTTTATCTGGGTGGGATTCCCGTTTCACAGTATGGGACAGGTAACTTGGGTAGATCACAGAGCTCCCCCCCACCCTTCACAGATGAATCCAGATCTGTGTAGCAGCTACAGCACTCAGCATCTACTCGGTCATTTGTCAGCAACCATTTCTTTTTTTTTTTTTAATTTTTTTTTTTCAACGTTTTTTATTTATTTTTGGGACAGAGAGAGACAGAGCATGAACGAGGGAGGGTCAGAGAGAGAGGGAGGCACAGAATCAGAAGCAGGCTCCAGGCTCTGAGCCATCAGCCCAGAGCCCGACGCGGGGCTCGAACTCACGGACCGCGAGATCGCGACCTGGCTGAAGTCGGACGCTTAACCGACTGCGCCACCCAGGCGCCCCAGCAACCATTTCTTAATGGGCTGTGTGTGCCAGCAATCGGGGATACGAAGATTAGGTTGTCGGTCTCCTTATACTGCGGGAAGTATATACAAGTGCTTTGTAAATCCGCAGAAAGTGTGATTAAATCTGAGAAGAGGGAAGGAGGGAGCATTGAGTACGGCTTGGTGAGGAGGCAAGATTGTACAGCTTGCTCATTTCGGCTGGGTGTTGAGATATAAATAGGAGTTATCTGGGCAGAGGAGACACAGGACATTCTACACAAAGGAAGCCTGGAAAGATAGCTGGGAATCTTTGGAGAGGATCCTGTATTTGGAGGAGAAAGAATACTTCAGTATGCCCAGAGGGTAGGGGACATGGGTGAGAGACGTTTTGGGGGCCAGATTAGAGCATCCTGCTAAAGCAGTGGCTTTTTTCTTCCCTCAGAAGGGAGCCATAAAAGGTTTTAGAGCATGGGAGTGACTGGCAAAGAATAAACTTCTCTTTATAGTAAAATAAATAAATCAGACTTTGGGGGGAAACCATAATACAACAAAAACAACTGGTCACTGCATGGAGACTAATTTGGAAGGGATGGTGACACGGCTAGACTCCCCTCCTGTTCTCCCTGTTAGGAAGATGGTGTCTTAATAGACAGGTGGTTCTCAGAGGTGATCAGGTGCAGACAGTGCTTTCTCGCCACCTCTTGAGGCTGCTTTAATTCCTAAGGAGTTGGAGACTTTGACCTCACCTGCATCTCGCTGGTGCTGTGTACCTCCCATCTGGATAGTGGGGGCACTGTCACTGACTTCCATGCCTAATCCTCAGGCTGCTTATCCTTTCCTGTTAGCCGGGCCAGGTGAACAGGAAGGGCTCTCAATGTCTCCTGGGTAACCAACAACCATTTTTATCCCATGTATAAATTATGAAACAGTAGCCAGAGAGGCTAGAAGGTTTATCTGGTCTGCTTTTTTTTTTTTTTTTTTACCAAACTGAACTTTCTGGTAGAATGTAATTTTACATTTGGAAACATCCTGAGAATGCCTCATTTTGGTCATTGTAGGAAACTGAGGCATAGGAAAGTGACTCGTGCAAGGTCACGTGGTACGGACACATTTAGAAGCTCTGGGTCTGTACCTCTTTCCCTCTGTGGTCCCTCGGTTAGAGGCTTACTCCTGATGAGCATGGATAGCATATTCTGGGTTTTGCCCATAAATAGGCCAGATTTTCTTTTTGACATAAAGATTTGGTGACAGTGTCCAGAAATCTGGGGATTTGAAGTTGGAGCCGATTGAGAGCTATGGGGAGTGCTGCCTCCATCAGCCTGCGGTTGTGGTGAACTTGAAACTGATGCTGAGCTTGCAGTGTCCTGTCCACAGTAGTAGGTGGGAGTAGAGCAGGGTGCACCTTTGACCACACCTTCTTGTTCTTGTGTTTTAGATTTCTCTGTTTTTTAGTATTACATCAGATTCAGGTCGAGATGTACGACTACCTGTTTAATAATTGCTACTAATCTTTTTACGTAGATAAAGCACCCATTGCTGTAAAATATACTGAACACAAGCATTGTGACTTAAGCCTACATTTTTTTTTTTTTTAAGCCTACATTTTTTTAAAACTGTAGTGTGGTTAACATACCATTTACGTTAGTTTCTCACTACCCCTCTTATTTTTAAGATGCACTAGGAGTTTCTTTTGTGCACGTTCACAGGAAACGCAACCTGTTCTCTGCTCAGGCGCTCTGGCAGCCTGAGGAAGACGTAGTAACTGAGAAATCAGGGACTCTGACTAGGTAAATTCTATTGGTTATTGATGTTAAGGACTCGGTTACTTTGTAACCCCCTTTTCTTCATTGAATAACAGGCTGAGACTGGAGAGAAAGAAAAACTGATTTAAGTAAGAGTAAATTCTTTCTCATCTCCGCAGGATAGAATGCAGAGACCAGATGAAAGGACTTTTGAATGGCTTTTTCAGTAATTTTTTCTTTTTTAACGTTCGTTTATTTTGAGAGAAAGAGAGGGAGAGAATGAGCAGGGGAGGCGCAGAGAGGGAGAGAGAGAGAGAGAGAGAGAGAGAGAGAGAGAATATCCTAAATAGGCTCTGTGCCATTAGAGCCCAACAAGGGGCTTGAATCCACAGTGAGGCCGGTGACTTGAGCCGAGAGTCGGACCACTCAGGTGCCCCAATAATTCCTTTTTTTTTTTTTAAGGTTTATTTAATTATTTTGAGAGAGAGAGAGAGAGAGAGAGTCCCAAGAAAGCCCTGCACTGTCAGCGCAGAGCCCAGTACAGGGCTTGAACTCATGAACCGTGAGATCATGACCTGAGCTGAAATGAAGAGTTGGATGCTCAACCTACTGAGCCACCCAGGCACCCCTCAGTATATCCTTTGAGTACCAATTTGGCATTTCCTTTAAATTCTCAAAGCCCTTGTAGAATTGCTGGTAAGCTCTAGTTCTCCCGGTTGTATTTTTTGCTGGGTTTCACTGTGGTGTTGGTTAGACATCCTCCAAGGGAGCCACGTAGGCAGGTGTTGCAGGCCAGTAGATGACCAATTTTTACAAAGGAATAGAATCTGGGCTCACTGTTCTATCCTGAGGACGGATTACTTTTTTTCATCTGTCTGCCTGGGCTGTCTGAGAATTTTTGCCTTCCGAGAGGCTGATTCCATTAAATCCACTCTGGTCTCGTAGTGCTTATTTCAGGGCATTCTGTCTTTTCAGAAAATGGACCCAAGTGGGGTCAAAGTGCTGGAAACGGCAGAGGACATCCAGGAGAGGCGGCAGCAGGTCCTCGACAGATACCACCGCTTCAAGGAGCTCTCAACCCTTAGGCGCCAGAAGCTTGAAGATTCTTACCGATTCCAGTTTTTCCAGAGAGATGCTGAGGAGCTGGAGAAATGGATTCAGGAGAAACTTCAGATTGCATCTGATGAGAATTATAAGGATCCAACCAACTTGCAGGTGCGTCTCATCTCCCTGAGATTCTTGCCAGAATTCAAGAGTTCATATGTTTTTGCCCCCAAATCACCCGAGGTCATTTAATTATGACCTTGAGAGGTTGGACAGCAAGAAGAATGGAGATCAGACATAAGTCAGGACTGACTCACTGTTCTGAAAAACCCTTGGTGTAGTAGGTATTATACTGTGTACACTAAAGGCATTTGTGGAATCTGGTAGGTAGTTATCTTTTCTGGATGCTTCAAGCTGATGGTTCTCAAACCACTGCCTTGCAACCTTTGATGATCCTTCACCATTTTTCAGGGAAGGTCTGGGTTGATCTCTTAGAATATGTGTTTTCAAGAAAGGCATACTAACAGTGTTGCTGGTGGAAATTTATAGTTAGGTATCTCTTTAAGCAACTCACTGGTAAGTCTTATCAAAAACAAGTCTTTAAAAATCATTGAATTGTAGCTTAATTTTGTGGCATAAGTCATGCCTCAGTGAAGTTGTTTTTTAAAAAAGGACAAAGCCTTTCTTATTGGTTTTGGTGAAAGACTTCTTTTTTTTTTTTTTTTTTTTTTTTAATCAAGTGGAGAGCACGGTTCTCTTACTTTACCAGACTAGTCTAAGAAGAGAAAGTGTCATGTCATGAGTGAATGCAGAAGGATTATTATTCAAGGGCAAATTGTATGTGCTAAGAAAGTTGTTGGTGTGGCTCTATATTTCTATATTTAATTTTTTTTAATGTTTATTTTTGAGAGAGACAGACAGAGCATGAGTGGGGGGAGGGGCAGAGAGAGAGGGAGACACAGAATCCAAAGCAGGCTCCAGGCTCCAGGCTCCCAGCTGTCAGCACAGAGCCTGATGCAGGCCTCGAACCCACAAACAGTGAGATCATGACCTGAGCCGAAGTTGGACGCTCAGTTGGGTACGGAGCCACCCAGGCACCCCTGGCTCTATATTTCTAGAGGGGATTGGATGTTCACACAAGGACTAATTTCCTGGTAGACCATAAAAGTAGGCAATGCAAAGTTGGTGGTCCTTGGTGGCCAAGCTTCCAGAAAGCCAGTATAGATGAGGTGAGAGTATTTGAGTAATTGAGCAGGTGAGGGGATGAGGGGAATGATGAGTGTCCATAATTAGAGGAAGCTGGATTCAGGAGGGGAGGAATAAGGGGGCCTGGATGGGGGGCAGAATGGTGAATGCTGTGTGGTTGCAGCTGTGGCTCACTTCATGGT
Organism: Panthera uncia; assembly: GCF_023721935.1. Classification (NCBI taxonomy): domain Eukaryota; kingdom Metazoa; phylum Chordata; class Mammalia; order Carnivora; family Felidae; genus Panthera; species Panthera uncia. The sequence goes on from NC_064807.1 coordinate 84,785,834, forward strand.
CCACCAACAGGGCAAGCTTCAGAAGCATCAGGCCTTCGAAGCTGAAGTGCAGGCCAACTCAGGAGCCATTGTTAAACTGGATGAGACTGGAAACCTGATGATCTCAGAAGGGCATTTTGCGTCTGAAACCATAAGGGTGAGTAGGAGTAGTGCCTGGTACGGGTGGCCATCTGGTACTGGTAAGGGTGGCTGTCTGGTTGGCGGAAGAGTGTGGATTAAATGCCAGTTAGGGTTTCTAAAAAAGACTTTTCTAGCTTTTTAAAAGAATTTGTGAAGTCTCTGAAAGGAGTTACCCAAATCTTGCCTTTGTAATATGATGATTCAATATGAATACAAACAAGATGTGTATGCTCAGTGGGGAAATAATTCTTTTTGTAGAACAAATTAGAATGCGATTATACTTTAAAGAAGATTACATAAATTAAGCTTAAATTTACAGATGGTAATTAGATGGGAAGTTGGTGAATTTGGAGATCAAGACAGAAAGATCAGTAGGATTACTCACAGATGCTATAAAGTTCTCCATTGGCAAAACTCGATGTCTGGATCTTGGTTTGCTGAGATCTAGTGAGCAAGCGAGTTTATGGTCCAGCTGTAAGCAGAGAGTTGTGGCACCTGTTAGTGACCATGGTGACAGAGCCAACTTTGAAGCAGGTGTCCTCACGTTCTTTGATTTGACTTGTTTGGTACCAGTTCACTGGAGCTGGGGCAACAACTGATCTTTCCCTGCTCTGCCATTTCCAATACCAGGGTATTAAAGGGAGAGCAAACCTCTTGAGGGTGAAGTATGCACGCTTAGTTCCTCATAACCAGATGTTCTTAACTGTTTCTGACTTAACGTCATACCTGTCTATGTGTGTTGTTCTTTGTTATCCAAAGTCACGTTCCACGGAGGGAATGGCCTTTTCAGTCCTTACCAGTCGAGGCCGTCTTGAAGATTTAGATGAAAGCTACATCTAAAAGCCCGGCTAGAAGTGTCACGTCCTCTGCTGCTTGTTTCCTGACCCCCTGTAGAGCCTCCATTCCCTGGGGGTCTGGCCTAGTGGTTTTGTAACAGTAAATACATGTCTCTTTTGCACTGATATACTCTGCAGTCTCATATTGAAGACTTGCAGTTAGCTTATTATTAATAGTTAATCATTACTAGTAATGATTGTAAATAGGAAATAAGAGTAAATTCTAAATGCCATATGACCAGCTGTTTAATTATATTCGACTCATTTGGGTAATGTCGTCTGTGTTTCTGCCGTTAAGTACAAATGTCTTCCTGCTCATTTTCCCGCTGTTTTGTATACAGTCTTATGGTAAACGAAAGTGGCATGCCTTATTATTTCCTGGATAGAAGTTGTTTTCTCAGAGTGCATGGCATTGCTCTGCAGCAGTATAACCAGGCTACAGATAGGGAACAGGAGAAATAGAGCAAGTGTTTGACTTTATAGTAGTTAATTTGAAGAGGGAGGGACCCAAAGCTCACTTCATTCTGCTCTGTTAGTAAATACCCTCCTCCCTGTTTGGAGATCTTATTAAAGCAACATTTAAAAGTACTACTAGCCACTGTTTGTTGAGTAGCCATTTATGTGCAAACACTTTGCCATGGGACTTGACATATGTAATCTCTGATCTTGACTAGAAGCTCCCTAGGTAGCCCTTATCCCCACGATATGGAAGGGAAGAAACTGAAGCTCAGAGAAGTTTGAGTAACTTCTCCAAATCCCACAGCTAGTAGGCGACAGAATTGGAATTCCAATCTACGCCTTTCTTTGCTGACAACTATTTGCTTTATTTTTCGAAGCTATATTTCATTCCTGTTCACTTTCCTTAATTTCTCTGCCAGCTGCCTCTGCCTGCTGCCTCTGCCTCCTGCTGTTTTCTCATGCCCCTATTGAGAAAGCCACCCGAGTCAGAACCAGGATTTCCTCTCCACCCTGTCAGCTTTCAGTGTTTCCCAAGTGCCCCTGCCTGCCTGCTCCCTCCTGCTCCCAAACTGCGGTGCGCTTGAGAATCTGGGCTCTCTAGCCTGCAGTGTTTACGAGGTCAGACGCACCAGGAACAGGAGGGCTGTTCCAGCCCTGGAGCGGGGCCTGTCCTAGTTCTTTACCTGAGAGCGTGAACATGAAACACGTGGGAGACTGACCATTGACTTGGGGGGTGAGGTTTTTTGGTGAGCCTTCGGTGGTCTTGTTTTTAATTTGAGCAAAGGGCTTTCATTTAATCTTTGCTGTCTTGTTCCCAGTTCCCATGGTGATCCTGGCTTGGTGCTTCATCTGGCCCCATAACTCAGTAACCTCGTTTGGCAGGCAGGCTAACGTGGGGGCGGGGGTGGATTGTGAGGATTGCTTCTATGCCCTGGATAACCTGTCTGTCGCCGGTTTAGACTTTCACACCGTACCGGACAGCGTGGCGCCCCATAGTCACCGCCACCCACATTGGGTCCCACATCCGAGTAGGTGGAGTGTTGAGTTGCTACTGCTTGCCTGTTCCTTCCCCTCTGCCTTGGAATGCCTTTCACTTCCTTCTCGTTGGCGGGGCTTCTTTGTAACCATCGGTGGTGGAAGTGAATTGTGTGAGCGTTTATTTCCCCTGCTGTTTTCTCCTTTCACATGAAACCCACACCCTTGTTTCTAAGAGAATCCACCCATGTTGGCTGCCCCTTGGCCTTCAAGTTTTTAGCTGCCTGGGAGGGGCATCTCAACAATGGGTGGATCCCAGACTTCTCTCCTGTGAGTGTCCACCCCCCTTGTGGTTTGTTTTCCTTGTGTCTGCCAGTGTTAACACGGAAATTCCCAGTATCTTGGGGGAGGCTTAGTCAATACATTAAGATTGGATTAGATACCGGAAAGTGTCCCCTCAGCTTGAACGCATGATCAATTCCCCCCCAGTTCTTGACACGTCCTTACTAGGGCTTGCAGTGAGAACCCAAAGATGCTGGGAAGTGAATATGTTTGGGCCTGTGGCTACCACTTGGGTGAGGTTTGAAATGAACCTTACCTGAGATGTACCACAGTCTTCTCACAGAAGTGCCAAAACCTTTTCTGCCAAGAATCCTTTTCATTGCTGATTATGTTTCAGGACCCCTTTTTTTGTGTGTGTTTTAAGTTTATTTATTTTGAGAGATAGCAAGCGCATGTGTGTGCATGAGCGGGGGCAGGGCAGAGAAAGAATCCCAAGCAGGCTCTGCTCTGTCAGCACAGAGCCCGACACGGGGCTCAGACCCACGAACCATGAGATCATGACCTGAGCCAAGATCAAGACTCCGACGCTTAACCGACTGAGCCACCCAGGCACCCCCTCCCCATTTTTTCTAATTTATATGAAAAGGTGTTCCTATTAACTTGTGCCTCGTCATTGTTTCTTTGCATTCATGATGCCCATAGGACCTCTCGTTTTATTTTTTCCCTCTACCTCTGCAAATTCATAGTAACTCTTCAGTGATTTCTGCTGTTTCTGTGTTAATTCCTCATCTCTCCTCCCCCACTAGTTTTCCGACCCAGGAATCTCACTTAATGATTTGATTACTAATAACAATTATAAATAACAATTATCATTTATGCATTTCTGTATTGTTTATATATATTATTTATATAATAGTTGATGGTGATTAATAATTCCCCTGAAGTAAACTAGAATAAACCCACCTGTGAAAGGTCAGCTATTTTTGTTAAGACCTACCGAACCACTGTGAAGTGGACGCTGTTTCCCGTTCTCAAACTTAGATTTCCTCTTCCTTTGGAGATTGTCTTTGGGGTGGGGGGGGGGGGGGATTATCTTTTCAAAGATGTATTCCAACCTCTGACTTGGGAGGTTTCTGACCCGCGGGAAGTCTGTGGAGGAGCCAGATCCCATAGAGATGGTCGTGATCTCCGGGGCTGATTTTTCTCCCCCACAGACCCGTTTGATGGAGCTGCACCGCCAGTGGGAACTTCTCTTGGAGAAGATGCGGGAGAAGGGGGTGAAACTGCTGCAGGCGCAGAAGCTGGTGCAGTATTTGCGGGAGTGCGAGGACGTGATGGACTGGATCAATGACAAGGTACGTTTCCAGGAGGGAGGTTTGCCGAGTCGGCCTTAGCGAGAGCACGGGAGGAGTGTCTGTGTGCCCAGCTGAGGGCCGCGGTGAGCAGCGGAAGACGCTCGGTGGTGGGGTTGCCGCAGCCCCGGCTGCTCTCCGCAGCGCGCGCCCTTCTGTAACTCTGAACCCGGAGGCTCGGCCTGACGTGCCCTGGGCTCAACCTTTTAACTGGGAGAGGAGCTCAGATCACAAAGGACACGGAAAACTGCATCCACGAAAGCTAACGCGGCCCAGCCCAGTGGGCCTCGCTCATGATAAGTGGGAGCCATGGTTACCGAGTGTCAGTTGGTGACTGGCTCTGTTGGTTCCCGGGCAGGAAGCCATCGTGACTTCTGAGGAGCTGGGCCAGGACCTGGAGCACGTGGAGGTTTTACAGAAGAAATTTGAAGAGTTTCAAACAGATATGGCTGCCCATGAAGAAAGAGTTAATGAAGTGAACCAGTTTGCTGCCAAACTCATTCAGGTAGGTGGCAAAGCACCACGTGCTTCTTCCCCCATCATGATACTAATTGGTGTTTCCAGAAGAAAATTTCGGTGATCAGTTCCCTGAGTCCTGTGTGAGCACGGCTTGGAAAGCGTGTCTCAGAGTTTTGTTTAGATAAGGCAGCAATTCTGCTTACTCCTGAGTTAGAAGCTGCTTTCTAACTTGCGGCCATGGGCAGGAAGGGCCGAGTTCGTTTGATCTGTGTCCTCCACCCACTTTCGGGTAGGGCTCTGCAATGCTTTTACGGGGCTGCTGAAGCTGGGCATCCAGGGCTGTCAGGTGAGGGTGTGGCGGTGAATGCTTCTCAGAGTTGGCAGGCATCCACTGACGCCTGACTGCTCTCTTCCTTTCCTTTTGATTTTGATGTGAAGTCCCAGGGCTCTCTTGGGAGCCTGGGGAACCTTGTAATGAATAGGCTCTCCACTGGTGGCTCTGAGCCATCGAGAGGGGACAGTGCAGCCTTTCCCCATTGCCTACTTGTGCATTCCTGTGAGCTGCTTCTTTATCCCCGGCTTCTGCTACAGGCTCCAGAGTGAACACATAGTATTTATGACTTTATGTATATATATCCTTCTGTCTTATGTTGCTGCGTTATGACCAATAGAAGTGGAAATCTCTCCAGGGACTTCAAGTAGTAGGAACTGGATTTTCTGCTTTCAGGGAGATTTGATTTGCAGGGTATAAATCTGAAATTTATGGATCTGCTTCAGGGCTGGTACTTGTTGCCTTTCTGGCCAGTGACAAAAGAAGAGCCAGCACTCCTCAGAAACACCTCATCCTTCCACAGCAAAAGATGTACTCTGCCCTACCCCCTACCCCGGAATCTTGGGGCCTCCCAGGGTCGTGCTGACAAGAGCAGTCAGGCCAAGCCTAAGATCTCACAGATGGATCCCAGAACCCTGAAATGCTTCATTTATTACTTCACATTTTTGTCAAGACAAAAACCAAAATGTAGTTCGTGGGGAAGGGTACTTTTAAAGAAATAGCTCCAGTCTGAAGTCAGGAACACACCCTGAAGACCGTGTATACGGACAGGAATGCTCGGTAGGCTCCTGAGTGTCCGAGGTGACAGATTTTCCAGCACCAGGTGCATTGGACGTAGGTGCATCGATGAAGCTACCATAAAGTTGCAGTTAAGGTATGTGTTAACATGAAGGTTTTTGGTGCTGATGCCCGCAACCGCTTTATGGACTGACCGCACTACTCGGAGGGACAGATAATGGCTCTCCCCTTTTTATACAAGAAGAAATGGAAGCTCATTTTGAACAAATTTCATTCTATTTCACGCACAAAACCAGTGTTTCTTCAGAAAGATGAAGGTTTGCTGAAGCAGACACTTGTCAGGAGCCCGGGGCTCAGGACCCAGGCCGGTCTGTGTTCTCCCTCGTGTAGGAGCAGCACCCTGAGGAGGAGACCATCAAGACCAAGCAGGATGAAGTAAACGCGGCCTGGCAGCGGCTGAAGGGACTGGCCCTTCAGCGACAGGGGAAGCTCTTTGGGGCGGCTGAGGTCCAGCGCTTTAACAGGTACCGAGCCATAGAGGGCTGCTGGGCATGGGTGTATACCTGGGGGGCCTGGTGGATATGTGGCATGTGCCACATAGATGCTGGAGCTGCCTGGGCGGCACTCCCAGCCCTAGACAGTCGCCATAAGCGGCTGCGCCGGTGCCTCCATTCCATAGGGATGTGGACGAGACCATCAGCTGGATTAAGGAGAAGGAGCAGTTAATGGCCTCTGACGATTTTGGCCGAGACCTGGCAAGCGTTCAGGCTCTGCTGCGGAAGCACGAGGGTTTGGAGAGAGACCTTGCTGCTTTGGAGGACAAGGTAGGTTTTGAAAGTAGCCGGTCCCACAGAGAAGTTAGCAAGGGGCACGAGCGCTGTCTGATGGAGGGTGTTTCCAGGTCAAAGCCCTGTGTGCCGAGGCCGACCGCCTGCAGCAGTCCCACCCTCTGAGCGCCGCGCAGATTCAAGTGAAGCGAGAGGAGCTCATTGCCAACTGGGAGCAGATCCGGACCCTGGCAGCCGAGAGACACGCCCGCCTCAATGACTCCTACAGGTAGGAAGAACTCCCTGGGGCTCAGCGACCCACGCCTTTGGACCCCTCTTAGAGAAGAGGGCAGGCAGGGTTAGGGGTCACTTCTACCTACTGAGAGAGGGCTGCTGTACACCTGCCAGTTCCTGTACAAAGAAAGTGCCAGTGACTTTCCTACCTGTGTTACATTTGGAGACTGGCAACTCTGTAGTGTGTGTGCACACGCACGCACACGTAGTGTTTATGACTTTATGAATATCCTTCCGGCTTCTATTGCTGTGTTATGACCAATAGAAGTGGGAATCTCTCCTTAGTGATTGGAGCACCAGGGAAATATACCACTAAAATTGAGTAAATCAAGCATTGGGGAGTGAAAGAATGCTAACTACTAACCAGAGCTCAAACTTGGGAATGCCAAGGAGATTGGAAATAAGGGACCAGATTGGGGAATTACAATGATGGACAGAACCCAAATTTCAAAGGATTGCTTTCAGCCTTCTCTCACTTTCCTTTATAGTCTAGATGGAAGAATCTTCTGTATCCCAGGATTAGGGTTTTCATGGTTTGATAGGCCTCTGAGGACGTAGACTTCGAAGCTTTAGGGAGGCATTTTCCATCCTGGGCTCTCCACTGGGAACGTGGCACATCTAATGGCTCTTCTTGGATTTCCCTAGGCTTCAACGCTTCCTTGCTGACTTCCGCGACCTCACCAGCTGGGTGACTGAAATGAAAGCCCTCATCAATGCAGATGAGCTCGCCAATGATGTGGCCGGGGCTGAAGCCCTGCTCGACAGGCATCAGGAGCACAAGGTAGCATCTCCGACATCTTTCAGAAGGAAAGACATTTTAGCTTGTAATGCATCGGTTGATCACTCTCATTTGCAGTCAGAGTGGCTGAAACTTTGTTCACAGCTGGCTCCCTCCATAGGATTATTGTTGATTTTGCCTTTGGAGCCTGGCTCTGCCAGCTTCTCATACACGGTGAAGCGGGTTAAATGTTGGGAAATTAACTGTGGTCTGTGAAAATGAAGGGCTGTGCCCTGGCAAGACAGAGTGCTGTAGTTTGCACAAGTCATGTACCATCTTAAACACTGTCTTCATTTAAATGCTGACTTTCATATTCGGTGTAAGTTTCTTACTCTGGTTTTTTTTCCCCAAAGTATATTCCACAGAAAACTAGTTTTATGAGATTTTGATAGGCTTTACCTTAAAAAGAAAGGTTTCTGGAGCACCTGAGAGGCTCAGTCGGTTAAGTGTCTGACTCTTGATTTCGGCTCAGGTCATGATCTTGAGGTTTGTGAGACTGAGGGCTTTGAGAAATCCGCCCATCCGGCACCGTGAGGGCAGAGAGACAGTGGAACAGAAGACAGGGCTCGGACCCTTAATCGTGTGGGAACATGGCAGGCTTGGACAGAGGTGGCCTGAAAAGCCAGTGGCAAAGAGGCTTCTCCGTAAACGGTGCCCTCGTGGTTGGTAACCCCGACCGGTGTCAGGGAACCTGGCCTCATCATTGACCCTGCTCCTTGTTGGAGATGGGATGTTCTGATTTGTAACGATTGTTTAAAATTCAACCACTCTGTTTTCTTTTATCAGTTGCCAGGCATAAATTATGCCTTTTTTCCCTTTAGGGTGAAATCGATGCTCACGAGGACAGCTTTAAATCCGCAGATGAGTCTGGACAGGCCCTGCTCACTGCTGGGCATTATGCCTCGGATGAAGTGCGGGAGAAGGTAAGAGAGGAGAGGTTCTTTGAGAGTCTCTGAAAGCTCGTATCCATCCATGAGCATCCCGGCTGCATTCACCATGGTGTGCGAGAAAGCTGACGTAGAACTTGTGCCAGAAAGTTCAAGGGCAGTTTCTTAAGAGACCGAAAAAGAAGACCTATTTGTAGTATCGTGATTGATTAGAGAAAGAAAGTTCCATTTATTTGGGATGTTTATGGTACATTTTCTACCTGAAGGGGACCTGGCAGGGAGTTGAGCCAATAAGAAAGAGATGAATTTCAAATTATACATATAAGCGTATATAATTTCAAAGTTTCACAACATCTGAGTGTAAAGATACCTGAGGAATGTTAAGATGATGATGCTGTTTTAATATTGCGTACACTAAGAAGAGTCTTTGAAATCAAAGACACTTTATTGTCAACTTTGGAGCTTAAAAATTAGCTCTAGGGCATTCCTGAATTTACCAGTTTTATGGGAAGACGCACCGAGTTGGCATTTCTCAGCTGAGAGTCCTTCCTCCATTTTTACTGCCTGCCTTTGGATAGATGCCCTTTCTCTTCTACCTAACATTTACCTACCATTTTGATCTTAAGTCACCTGTGATAACGTGGCAGTAAATTAATTCTAGATCAACTCACTTGCCTCCTATGTAGCCTAAACTGCTCAGGATTTGTGTGGTTTCCCGTGAGCCGGCCGCCACAAGTGAATGCAGTTCGTCCCCTTTTGCAAACCAGAGGAGAGGCCGGAAGATTAGCACGAGGCTTAGAAATTCCAGGGCAGCCTTTCTGATGGCCTGGTGGGGGAGGGGGCCATGGCAGGACCCACCCTCCCTCACGGCTTCTGTGTCCCCTCCTCCCCGCAGCTGGGCGTCCTGGCGGAGGAGCGGGCTGCCCTGCTGGAGCTGTGGGAGCTGCGCCGGCAGCAGTACGAGCAGTGCATGGACCTGCAGCTCTTCTACCGCGACACAGAGCAGGTGGACAACTGGATGAGCAAGCAGGAGGTACCGCGTCGTCTCCGTCCGCCACGCTGCCTGGGGGGGGGCTGACTTGTGCCCATGTTGCCGTTGTGAGTCGGGTGACGAGGCCGTGACGAAGAGCGCCCAGCGGCTGTGCCGGCCTTGCTCCCGCTGCTGGGGTTGGCTGACCCTCGGGACCGGCCCCAGGTTTGGACAGGAGTCTGCTGCTGTGGAATTGTCTTTTGCCGAAGAGGACTTTTTTTTTTTTTTTTTTTTTTTTGGGGGGGGTCTGGGACTTAGCACTCACACTATTGGTGAATTTGTGTTAAGTGAATCTAAAAGGATGTCAGGCTTTCTGGAAGAGGGCTGAGAAGTTTTATGGCTATAGCATCTCCTTCCTTCCTTTTCGTATTTTGGTCAGCATATCCTTTGCTTTCCGGCCTTCGTTGATGAAAGGGCTAGGGTGTCACCCTGAGTGCTTTTGTTCTCTTTCACAAGGCCTTCCTGTTGAACGAAGACCTGGGAGACTCCTTGGATAGTGTGGAAGCGCTCCTCAAGAAGCACGAGGACTTCGAGAAGTCCCTCAGTGCCCAGGAGGAAAAGATTACAGTAAGACTCTTTCTTCTCGTTCCTTCTGGCGGTCCTCAGAGTCAGCCCGGCGTCCGTTCTCCTCAAGGGTTTCTGCGCAGATGCAGCGGAGGATCTGTGTGAGAGGCGCTCCTGTAGGGGCTTGAGATCTCACGGTGGCGGCTCACGGTCCGGTGGGAGGCCCGCCTCCGCTCGCGGGATGGGGTCTTTCCCTGATGCGTAAACCTCCACATTGAGATTTACCTTTCACTAAAAGTACTTGGAGCTCAGGGCGCCTGGCTGGCTCAGTCGGGGCGCGTGTGACTCTTGATCTCAGGGTTGTGAACTCGAGCCCCACGTTGGGTGTCGAGACTACTTAAAAATAAAAGCTTGAGAAAAATAAATAAAAGTGGTTGGAGCTCACGTAAGAGGTATTTTTCCCCTTGCAAACAGGCTGCTAACCCGTTCTGATCCCCCATCCAATCACATCAGATGTGTCATGACATCAGCTGCAGTGAACATCCTGAAAGGAGCTAGCATAACATTGTTGTATCTGACTAATAACGTCAAGCAGAAACTCAGAAGTTGAGGGGTAAATGTTGTCACAGCAAACCTTAGACCTGTGTTTCGGTTTAGAGCATTTTGTGAGCTGTACGGTAGTTACTTTGCTCCTGCGGCCGAGCTGTGTGCTCGCGTGCTTTTGCTGGTGAAGAGCCCTTTACTCTTCCCTTCCAGGCACTGGACGAATTTGCAACCAAGCTGATTCAGAACAACCACTACGCAATGGAGGACGTGGCCACCCGCCGAGATGCGGTACGTTCCGTTCTCCCCGCGCCGTCCCCACTCTCCTGTCCGTGTAACCTCTGGAGCTGGAAGAAGTCTCTGGAGAGCAGGAACGGGAGAGTCATGAGGCCCCTTGTCTTCCAGCTGCTGAGCCGCCGCAATGCCCTGCACGAGAGAGCCATGTGTCGCCGGGCCCAGCTGGCAGACTCCTTCCACTTGCAGCAGTTTTTCCGCGACTCCGATGAGCTCAAGAGCTGGGTCAACGAGAAGATGAAAACCGCCACAGATGAAGCTTATAAAGTAATGTTCTGCCAGCATGGCGCTGTAGCATTTGGCTAGGAAGCTAAATGTAGCTCTCAAAGATAAATTGAAGCTAAAGAAAGAAATCGGGAACTCTGAAAATCACACTATTTAGCATAAGCTTATCGTTCTCTGCACCCTGCCCCCTGCCAGGAAAGAGAAGCAGGAAGGTAATACAGAGGAGTTTGACATACTCGGGTTCCGGGTAGAACCCCCTTCTTCCTTTTTTGGCAGGACCCATCCAACCTACAAGGAAAAGTACAGAAGCACCAGGCTTTTGAGGCTGAGCTCTCTGCCAACCAGAGCCGCATTGACGCCCTGGAGAAAGCGGGGCAAAAGCTGATTGATGTCAACCACTATGCCAAGGATGAAGTAGCAGCTCGTATGAATGAGGTCATCAGTTTGTGGAAGAAATTGCTGGAAGCCACTGAACTGAAAGGTAAGAGAAGGAGCCTCCCCGGATAGTGTGAGGGCCGCTGGGGAGTTAGGTGTCCCTTCCTGGTGAAGTGTTGTAGGGACACAAACCACATAGGTCGGGTGAGCTGGGCAGCCTCGGGCCTGCGCGCTCCTCTCCCGTGTAGCAGTTCCTTGCTTGCGATCCTGATGCTTTGCTAATGTGATAAATGTGGTTGACGTGCTGGGTAGTGGGGGAGACTGAGTGAGGGAGTGATGTGGTCACCTGCCCTTACTGGTCCTTGTCGCCGAACATCAGAGTTCGGCTGAGAGCCAAGGGCTTTTAATAATTCTTGAATGCTCTTCTCTCATGGGGGTTAGGGTGCTTTTTAAAGGACTTCTGGGGGTACCGGGGTGGCTCAGTCAGTTACGTGTTTCGGCTTAGGTCGTGATCTCATGGATCTCGGGATTCTCCCTCCCCCTCCCCTCTCTCTGTGCACTTCTCCAGTGTACGCCCAAGCCAAGTGCATTCTTCTCTCTCTCTCTCATAATAAATAAACATTTAAAATATACAAATAAAATAAAGGACTTCCAAGTCTGCGTTTTGTTTTTACCTTTGTGGTGGGGGTGAAGCAGTGACTGGAACCCTGACCCTCAGCTCCTCACTAAGTACCGTTGTCAATGAGCAGCACTGGTGGGGGACAGTATAAACAGGTGGACAATCACGCCTGCTCCTTTGACTAGGGATAAAGCTTCGCGAGGCCAACCAGCAGCAACAGTTCAACCGCAACGTCGAAGATATTGAGCTGTGGCTGTATGAGGTGGAAGGTCATCTGGCTTCGGACGATTATGGCAAAGACCTTACCAACGTCCAGAACCTCCAGAAGAAGCATGCCCTGCTGGAGGCTGACGTGGCTGCTCACCAGGTAGCGGGACTCGGGGGCTGCTGCCTGGGCCGCTGGTGGTGGTGAAGCTGGAGAAACGGCAGGCGATTTCTAGGCCCTGCTGTTTTTCTGAGGGATAAAAGGCGTTGGTTTTCTTAGGTGACCCTGTGTATTCCCTCTTGTTCTCAAATCAAACTCCTCCCTCAGAGTTTCCTGGGAGCCCAAGATGAGGGAAAGAGAAGGCAGAAAGATTACTCTCCAGGCTGGGAAGACACCTGTGTTGGTTTTCCTTCATATAGGACCGGGTCACAGTTGAAGTTATGAGTCAGACCAGAGCATGCTGGTGCAAGCTTTCACGACCCTGTCCCTTCCTGTTTCCAGGATCGAATCGATGGCATCACCATTCAGGCCCGCCAGTTCCAGGATGCTGGCCATTTTGATGCTGAAAACATCAAAAAGAAGCAGGAAGCCCTCGTGGCTCGCTATGAGGCACTCAAAGAACCCATGGTTGCCCGAAAGCAGAAGCTGGCGGATTCTCTGCGTTTGCAGCAACTGTTCCGTGACGTTGAGGACGAGGAGACGTGGATTCGGGAGAAAGAACCCATTGCCGCGTCCACCAACAGAGGTCAGTCTGTCTCCCTGAGGTAAGACTCAAGTTTGAGAAGGGCCCTACCCTCATAGCGTAAAGGAGGTGCATATCAGATCAAGGAGGGTCAAGTTTAAGGTAAACTTGGAACCCCAGTGGAATCTTAAAGAGCGACAGGGCTGACTTTTGTCTCGATGGCTTGGATGACCAGGGAGCGGTCTCTGCTTTCAGGCAAAGATTTGATTGGAGTCCAAAATCTGCTGAAGAAACACCAAGCCCTCCAAGCAGAAATTGCTGGGCATGAACCCCGCATCAAGGCAGTGACTCAGAAGGGGAACGCCATGGTGGAAGAAGGTAAGCGGTTGTCACCCGGGGAGTGGCTTTGCTTTTGGTCTTTGTTTGCTCCTCGGTTAAGTGCATGGACTTGCGTCAGACTGGGCTTGTGGGGTTGAGGACCATTCCCGGTCTCTCACTATATGACCTTGACTAGACCCTGCCCTCTCGATCCGAATATCTTACCTGTGAGATGCGGGTGATAGTTGCGAGGAGCGAGTGAGATCATGTGGGACGGAGTGTGGAACAGCCTGGCACGTGTCTCAGTGACTGAGGACTGGGGGTTACTCTTGTTGGTTAGGTCTTTACGGTCATATCACTGGTGCCAGCTTGGGATACCTGCTTCGTAGGGTCCAGATAGAGATCTGGACGGCTGGAGGCTTGAGGATGCAAAAGTTGGACAAATTACTTAGAAGGCCGGGACCCAACCCTCTCCTAAAACTGGGGGTTACGAAGGGGCCTGGCTTGCCACAGTGATGTAGCGGAGGTGCCGTGGACACCCGGAGGACCTTCTTCTCCGGCGTCATGTCGGCCTCCTTTGCGTGGTCTTCCTTTCCCCTGCCTGCCTTCCAGGCCACTTTGCTGCGGAAGATGTGAAAGCCAAGCTCAGCGAACTGAATCAGAAGTGGGAGTCACTCAAGTCCAAGGCCTCCCAGCGGCGGCAGGACCTGGAAGACTCTCTGCAGGCCCAGCAGTACTTTGCCGATGCCAACGAGGCCGAGTCCTGGATGCGGGAGAAGGAGCCCATCGTGGGCAGCACCGACTACGGGAAGGATGAGGACTCAGCCGAGGTGACCGCGTGTGGGGAGTCTGCCGGGGCTCGGGCTGGGGCCCGAGGGGAAGGTGACCAATGTGTGGAAGGTACAGCGTCTGCGTCGTTGGCTCTTTAGTGTGTTTTAGAGTATTTTGTACTTTCCACTATGGAAATTTGCCAAAGGAGAGAGGAGACCTCCCGTCCCTACCTTCCACCGCGAGCGTTTTGCCATTCTTGTTTGTCTGGCTCTCCACACGCATGTACACACGTACATACACAGGCATATCTTTTTGCCGGCAGTGGGTGTTTTTGAGCGAAACTCTTAGATTTTATCCATAGAGGTCTAGGTGCGGCCCCTGCACCTACCTCTTTTGTTGCCAGTCTTCACAAAACCCGGAAGAGTCGAATGGTGACATGTGCTATACAGGATTCCCCCAGAAGATGGGGGTGGGGACAGCTGAAGAGTTTTGGAAGGGGTGGTGGTGGTGGATGATGCTAAAGCACTACGTGTAGCGAGGGAGGGGAGCGTCCTCAAGGAAGGCAGGCTTCGGTTTGTTGGTAGTGTTTGTTTCTTAAGGTGGGTGGGGGAGCCACCAAGTGCACCATACCGTGCTTTATCGACCTTGTATTTTTCCAGGACCGCATGGTCATGCAGGGGCAGGGAGAAAAGATAATGCTACAAGTCCCAATTTGTATTTTCTCCAAATGTGATGTTTATTAGAAATGGGGAGAGAAAGTGTGGAGCAGGAGGTGATCAAATCCCCGTGTAAATGAACCAGCTATCCGGGGAGGCTGGTAGGTCGGTGAGGCAGCAAGGACGGGGCGCCCTGGTTCCTTGTGCGTGGTCACAGTGTGTGATTTTGGTTTCAGGCTCTACTGAAGAAACACGAAGCTCTGATGTCAGATCTCAGTGCCTATGGCAGCAGCATTCAGGCTCTGCGGGACCAGGCTCAGTCATGCCGGGTGAGCCGGGCTTTCGTGTCAGCAGTTAGCGGTTGCCCGGGGTGGTTGGGAGTGGGGGGGTGCGCAGGGAATTGAAGGGCCTGGGCACTTCCGGCAGATGTGCCAGTCGTAGGTCACATTCTCGTGACCTCACTGCTAAGTCCCGTGACACAAAGATGCGCAAACAGTTTAAAATGAGTAAAGATTTCCAACAGCTTAAGTTCTGGGGTCGGTCAGATTTTACTGATAGCTTCAGAGAAGAGCTCTCAAATATGCGTGTGGTAAATTTGGTACGGCCATTGAAGTTGGAGTCTGTTGTGGACTTACGTGACACGCCACAGACAGCCTTTAACCGTGTGTGCCCTTCCCTTTGGATTTTTAGCAACAAGTGGCCCCCATGGATGATGAGACCGGGAAGGAGCTGGTCTTGGCTCTCTACGACTATCAGGAGAAG
The DNA here is from genome assembly GCF_023721935.1 of Panthera uncia. NCBI lineage: Eukaryota > Metazoa > Chordata > Mammalia > Carnivora > Felidae > Panthera > Panthera uncia. The sequence continues at coordinate 84,801,096 of NC_064807.1, forward strand.
AGCCCTCGGGAGGTCACCATGAAGAAAGGGGATATTCTCACCTTACTCAACAGCACCAACAAGGCAAGGCATCGAAAGTGGTTGTGCGTTTCCTTCCACGAGCACTACCGGTTTTGCTCAGCTGCGTGTCTGTGAGTCGTCGTGTCTAAAATACGGCTGGGTTAGAATTCGAGGAGACCAGAGCCTCCCAGTCGGTCTCCCCCTTGATACCGCTTCACCCCGTGTGTGATCCCGAGGGTTAATCTGTCCGTCTTCCTGAATGCCCGAAAGCAGCTGTCTCGAGAATGGCTTGGCTTCAAGATTGAACACCTTGAGGTGAAATTCCCTCTCTTTAGAGCCAGATCTTTTCAGGACGTTTTAAGAACTGTCGGTTCTTAATCTAGACTCTGTGGCTACAGCAGATAGTTGAAGAGCACTGTGGCATTACCCCATAGGCTCTGTCTGCTCAAATGTTTCGATGGTTCTGGTTCATCAGCCTTCTTCCCTTGACCTGTGGTGGTTTGACAGTGGCTTTGAAGTGAAGTGCCTGGTGCTCCGTGTATCATCTGATAATTCCCACAAGGTCTTAGTTAAGGCTAGAGAAATGTCCACAGCCGTTGTTAAGGACCCTTACTCCTGCACCCCCAGCTTACCCTCATCGTGAGAGTTTGAGAAAAACCAAAAAAAACCCGGTGATTTATATTTTTCTGCTGACCCTAAACCGACCTTCTGGTCTGACTCTGCTTTACCCAACAGCATTATCCAGGGGACCTTGCTATGATGGTGGACATTTTGTGTGTGTGCTGGCTTTGCGGTAGCTGTTGGTGCAAGTGGTTATTATTCTAACTTATTTAAATGGACGTAGTCACGTGTGGCTAGTGGCTGCAGCGTCAGTGCCGTTCTGGCGTGTCTAACAGGAGGGTGTCCTTTCTGTTGGGTGTCACTGCGGCTTCCCTGGGGACCCACTCCGTGCTCGGCAGGTCCGTCCTTGTGCGGAGTGACTTTGCCGTGGTCACAGGATCCTCTTCACACGCTCAGAGCCGGCGTGTTCACGCGCGCGCACACAGGCTTCCTTGGCTCCTCCCTTCCTCGGGAGTTTGCTTTCAGTTCTCCGTCTGTTTCCTTAGGACTGGTGGAAGGTGGAGGTGAACGACCGCCAGGGCTTCGTGCCGGCTGCGTACGTGAAGAAGCTGGACCCCGCGCAGTCAGCCTCCCGCGAGAACCTGCTGGAGGAGCAGGGCAGCATAGCCGTGCGCCAGGAGCAGATTGACCACCAGTAAGGGCCACGCTGGCGACCACGGAGGTCCCGGGGTCACTTGGGGCTTCCTTCACACCCCACACAGGCCGAGCTTTAGGTGGCGTCCGGAGGCTCTGGAGCGGCCATTCTGGTGCCTGCGTGTACCCGGGACACCTTCTGCCCACTGTCCCCAAGTCACTTTTAACCTCCAGTGTCCTATTTGGACCTCAGACCATTGACCGATACCTTTATTTTCCTGTGTTTTGTTTCTTTCCTGGCTTTTGTAAGAGTCTTTTCCTAAACAGCATTTTCTAAACATTACTCTCTTAACCTTTGTCCTCCAGTTGGGGATATGCTCTGGGTTGGTTTTTAGAGGTTCCGCACCCCTGCAACTCTGCGCCTTTTAAAAGGCTGTTGAGAGAGTGGCTCTCTCTCGTGCTTTGTGCTTGGAGGTGGAGGTTATCTTTTATAAAATGTCCCGTCCCGTTTTCTAACTAAGCCCCCATACTGATCTCTGTCCCTCCCGTAGGGCATGTCTTGCTCAGCTAATGACCTTAAGGTTTTGGACACTTGAAAAATATCCAGAAGCTATGTCTCGCTAGAGTTTAGGACAACAGAATTTTGGGGACCCTGGCGATCCCTGAAAAGATCAGTTATTTGTCTACTTCCAGACCTTTTCTGTTACTATGGAGACAAGAGAGCAGTTTGGGCCTGGATCACAACTGTGGGAGCAAAGCAGCAGGCCCCATACGTGACTGGAGGAGCCTCTGAAGCTCTCAGTCCAGGTCTTTCTCATGCTAGTCCTGTGTCCCCCTGGCCTTGCTCTGTGACATGACTGGTGTTGCCAGGACAGGAAAGTTGTCTGCCTTAAACACAGCAGATTTTTCAGGAAAATGAAGGTGAACTAACCCCTCTAATTTACTTTGCCGGCTTTTTCTTTACTGATGTCCTTCGTGGCCTGGCTGGCTTCTGAGAGCTTTTGACGGACGCCTCAGTTGCCCCTACTTGAAGCATCCTGGCACGAGTCGGAGCTGCCGCTGTCCTTTCCCGTGGATTAATCCCACTAACTCGTGCATGCTTTTGCTGTGCCCCCGTGCAGGACGCGCATAACTAAGGAGGCCGGCAGTGTGTCTCTGCGTATGAAGCAGGTGCAGGAACTGTGAGTAGGCGGGCGGCCTTGCCGAGCGCCCGTGCCCGTTCTCCCTCTGCCGCTTCTTTCCAAGGCACTCGTTCATCCAGAAAGACGAGGTGGGGGGGACTGTGAGGCCTTGCAGCAGCTGCGCTCCTAGGAAAGAGGTTTTGGTGCCGCTGTGCCCCGTCGGTGGCCGCTTGCCTCCCCGGGTCCCTTCTGTGTGCAGCTGTGTGCTCAGAGTGGTGTCGGTTCTCCCCCTGATGGCTTGGGTGGTGGAGCGGCCACTATCGGCAGCGAGCCCAAAGGCCGGTGCCGGAGTGTTCCCTACTAGGAACGAAATTCCTCCCTTTAAAGTGCTCTGATTCTCGGTAGCTCGTTGCTTTTTTCTTTCACTTTGAGAAGCTTAGATTTGATGGTGATGGTAGCTTTTCTTTAAGCTTTACCTTAGTCTTACTAAGTTTGTCATTTGCACGTCTCCGAAGGTAGTGAGCAGTTCAGCCCTTTGTGTTTTAGCTCGCAAGAGTTCGAGCATTCTTTGATTCTTAAGAAGTCTTCCACCTGTCGACGTGGTACAGATACTCTGTACCCGACCTAATTTTCCTTCTGAAGTTGGCAAAACTTTCCAAGAAATAGAGATACCGCTTTAGAAATTGCCTGCCGTTCGGAGAGGCTGACGTCCCGCGTGAGGCTGTTTTAAAGTTCGTTGTGCCTTCGCCCGCCGCCAGGGGCTGCTCAGAGAGTCAGAGCGGAGCGGGAGCCCTGCATACGCTGTGCTCAGCACACTCATCTCGTCTCTCAGCTCTGCTCGCATGACCCCTGTGTTACCGTGCTAGACACTGGGTCCCAGTCATTTGTGGTCGTGACGTTGGCCCCGGGATGAGTGTGCCGGGCTGTCCGAGCCACCCAGGTGTGAACAGCGTGGCGCTCATCCCTGAGGCTGTGGTGTGGGGCCCCGGGGGCTTCATCCTCATCCGCGGTCTGCTGCCTTGTCCCCTGGGCACCGTCATTACCAACTCATGGCCTCGGACCCTCATCTCGGAGACACCCGGTGACTTGCCCTCAGGTTAGTCTCCACGGGAAGCTGACTGCCTGCCTCGCCCCCTCTTGTCACCCTGTCCGATGACCCAGGTACCGCTCTCTGCTGGAGCTGGGTGAGAAGCGCAAGGGCATGCTGGAGAAGAGCTGTAAGCGGTTCATGCTGTTCCGCGAGGCGAACGAGCTGCAGCAGTGGATCAACGAGAAGGAGGCGGCTCTGACCAGCGAGGAGGTGGGCGCCGACTTGGAGCAGGTCGAGGTGCTGCAGAAGAAGTTTGACGACTTCCAGAAGGTACGGGAGGTCTTGCAGCTGAGCTGAAAAATCGTTGGAGACTCGGTTCTCTGCGTCTGTGACTGTCGTTTCCTGGAACCGGCGTGGCACAGGTTGTGCTCTGCCAGCTGTGTGTAGCCCTCTGTAAAAACTTGAAACTGTTTCAGTCTAGTTTCAAGGGAACACGTGCTGTTTTCTCTACTTTTTCTAAGAATGTTTTGGGACGTAAAATACCAAAACGTGTAGAAGTATTTTTTTTTAATTTTTTTTTTTTTTTTAACATTTGTTTATTATTGAGAGACAGAGAGACACAGAGCGCGAGCAGGGGAGGGGCAGAGAGAGGGGGAGACACAGAATCCGAAGCAGGCTCCGGGCTCTGAGCCGTCAGCACAGAGCCCGACACGGGGCTCGAACCCACAAACTGTGAGATCATGGCCTGAGCCGAAGCCGGACGCTCAACCGACTGAGCCACCCAGGCGCCCTCTAGAAATATTTTTTTAATTGGCGTAAAATTCGGACAGCATACAATTGACCGTTTTGAAGTGTGCAGTTCCGAAGCATATAGCACGTCATGGTGCTACACGACTGTTACCTTCTCTACTTCAGAAGGACACTGTCTACCCATCGGAGCGTCCTTCCCCATGACCCCCAGCCCGTAGCGGCAAGCAGTCTGCTTTTTGTCCCTGGATTTACATGCTCTGGACGTTTTGTATAAGTGGAATCCTACGTTATATGACTTTTTACAACTAACTGTTTTCACTGAGCATAATGGTTTTCCAGATTCATTTTTGTATCGCGTATCAGCATTCTAGGACTTTCTAGGGCTGAATAGAATTCCATCGTTGTGCATAAACTGCATTTTGTGTGTCCACTCCTCAGTGTAAGAGTTGTAGAACCAGATCATGTGGGTTGAGGGGCTTTTTCTCCCACAGAAGCTGACATCAGAATTTCATCATATTTAACTTTTTTTTTTTTTTTTTTTAACATTTTTAAATTTTCTTGAGAGACATAGCGTGAGCAGGGGAGGGGCAGAGAGAGAGGATGACCTAGAATCCGAAGCAGGCTCTGGGCCCTGAGCTGTCAGCACAGAGCCTGATGTGGGGCTCAAACCCATAGACAGGAGATTGTGACCTGAGCTGAAGTCAGATGCTCAACTGACTGAGCCACCCAGGCGCCCCTCATCACATTTTAAAAACACATCCCCTCGGGGCCCCTGGGTGGCTCAGTCGGCTAAGTGTCCGACTGTTGCTTTCAGCTCGGGTCATGATCTCAGGCTTCATGAAATTGAGCCGTGAGTCAGGCTCTGCACTGACAGCGCAGAGACTGCTTGGGATTCTCTTTCTCCCTCTCCCTCAGCTGGTTGCCTGCTTGCACGCATGCACACGTGCCGTCTCCCAAATAAATAATTTCTAAAAAAAAAAAAAAACTAAAACACATTCTTCTCCTCCAAAGGAAGATAAAAGATGGGGACTCCTGGGTGGCTCAGTCAGTTAAGTATCCGACTGTTTGTTTCGGCTCAGGCCACGATCTCATGATTTCATGGGTTCGAGCCCTGCATAAGGGATCGTCAGCACGGACCCCGCTTGGGATTCTGTCTCTCTCTCTCTCTCCCTCCGTCCCTCCCCCACTGGCATTGTCTCTGTCTCTCAAAATAAATAAATAAACTTAAAAAAAAAAAAAAAAGTAAAAGCAGAGTTCCATTCAGACAGAATAATGGTTTATGAACTACAATTAATGTAGCAAATTTGAGACCAACCGTTCCCAACGCCCTATTATTTTCTGGCTTCCTTGATCGTGACCGTCAGGATTTCTGATTTGGGTGACTGCCCAAGTAATAGAAAAACTAGCTCATAGGATACCCGTTAACCAGAAATTTGTAGGTTCGAACCATAGCTTATGAACATATTTTGCCCGCTTTCTCTTTTGAATTACTCGTGGAGTCTTAGTTATTGTGGTTTTGGCTTTAAAGGATCTGAAGGCCAATGAGTCCCGGCTGAAGGACATTAACAAGGTGGCTGAAGACCTGGAGTCGGAAGGTCTGATGGCAGAGGAGGTGCAGGCGGCACAGCAACAGGCAAGTGTCCGGGCTGGCGCGGAGGCCGTGCTCCTGGCGGGAAGCGGTTTGCTTCTGGTCCCTTCCTAGCACGACCCTCGATCCGTAATGTCCCACAGCACAGAGGTGGAGCCGGGGTGTGGTTGGGTCCCCTCTGCCATCCTAAACCAATTTGTTTCCCTTCACATAGTGGGGAAAATAGCTCCTGTCTTCTCCATGTGCCCATTTAATGTCGTGAAGGTTGTTGACTGTTTATGTAGCCCTTAACAGTAAAGTCACCCCTTCCAGAGTAAAAGTTTTTATATACAGACACTTGGTCTGCTAGACTCTTAGTTCCTGTGGCCTTTGTGTGTCTTTTTATAATTTTCCCATCGCGTCCGGGTCTGACAGGTGTGTGTGCACCGTGACAGTGAAAGTTATTTCCTTCTCCCCTTGTAGGAGGTGTATGGCGCGATGCCCAGGGTGAGTCTGTGCGGAACGTGATCGTGATGGGGATGAGGTCCCGGGAAGAATATAATCCTGAGCCGCTTAAGGATTTCTGTCCCTGAACCTCAGAGATGCCTTTTGTTTATAAAACTCTGTGGGGAGGGAGTAGCAGAAATCGGTTTCTGTTTCCGTTCTCCAAGAGATAAAAATGATTTTTCTCTTTAGTTTTCTAAAACTTTTCCACAACAGTTGTTCAGGTTGGTTTATTAGCCTTTTTCAAAGGGAATCCTATGACCAGGATACAGAAAAGTTGGTGGATTTCTTATTAAATTTCCTCATTCTCTTCATTTCTGTTCACTCCATAAACGACTAGAATTTTCCTCTCCTCTTTGTTGACTTCGTTTCCCTTAAGCGGCCTTGTGGAGTGCTATGAGCCAGCAATAAGTCAGGGATCCCAGAGGGAATCCCACCCTGGCTAATCGCTCTGGGGACCCCCGCCTCAGCCAGCACAGGGTGGGGTGTGTCGTTTCCTGCTGCCCTGTACGGCTGTCTAACTCTGCTTCCTCCACTGAATAGGATGAAACGGATTCAAAGACAGCCTCCCCATGGAAGGTGAGAACCCCTTTGCAAATGATCATTTCCTAAGGTTTTCAGGAACAGAGCTACTTTCTGTGTTTTTCCAGGGGGTCTGTTTCTGAGTATTTAGGGAGTCTTTGGTCATTTCTGGACTTGTTTGGGGTGGTTTCTTTTTGATCCTCTCCTTACACTCTTTGACTCTGTCAGGTCTTAAAATGTGATCTTTGGGGCTCCTGGGTGTCAGTTGGTTAAGTGTTTAACTTCGGCTCAGGTCATGATCTTGTGGCTCATGATTTCAAGCCCCACATCAGGCTCTGTGCTGACAGTGCAATGCCTGGGGCCTGCTTCAGACTCTGTCTCCCTCTCCCTCTGCCCCTTCCCGGCTCATGTGCACGTGCTCACACGCACTCTCTCGCTCTCTCTCACTCTCTCTCTCAAAAATAACATAAAATTTTTTTAATGTGATCCTTAACCTAGAGGAGCAAAGTGTTCCATGGAAAAGCTCAGTACAATGGCATTTATGACCCATGTTGCTGCCAGAATAAACTTTGCAGAGGTGACCCCGTGTAGTTAGGTGTGGCCCCACCCACAGGATTGCAGTCCCCAAGGCCAGAACAGGAACAAGGACATTACCTCTGCCTAGCCACTTTTCCTGGGAGTCTACGAAATGCTTCTTGGAAGATACCAGGTGCTGCAGACAGATGTAAAAGGAGGAGCAAAAAGACATACCAACCACAGTAGACATCATTCCCAACAGATGCAGGGAGGGTGCTTGACTAGGGTCTCTTGCTTCTGGCCCCCTGGCCCTGATCATTCTGCTCATTGAAGAGGCTCCATATTCCAGGGAGAATACCTTTTCCCCTTGATTCAGCTTTCTCCCCTTTTCTCAACCTTAATTGTTCTTCTGTACAATATATGATCAGTGGTAATGTGACGGGGCAACACCCTTACCTGTCTAACCCTTGGCAGAGTTTCCTGGTAACAGGTATTTTTTGCAGAAGTGTATTTCGGATGGCTTTATAGATGTCAACGCCACCTCAAAAATTTAAAATTAACCAGAAAATCCTTCCATTTCTGAAAATGATTGGAGACACAAAGGCGTCTTCTGAACCCTGTACACGCCCACACTGGTTGGAAGTGTCATGTGGGTGTGTCCCAGGAACACCCAAGGAGCCTGACTAACCTGCATCCCAGTCTGGCCTGTCCTCTTCCCAACATACTTGAAGGTTACAGGCGTTGTAATGGGGGGTTTCTTTCAGACAAAAAGTAAGTGGGCTCTGAGATCCCAAGGGGCATCTGATTTCTCTATTGATGAGAAGATAGTTAATTCACTGTTTTGTTCTGTTTAAATCTGGTAAGGCTGTTGCCCTTTGTTCAGAGGGGGGACACTGTTAAAAAGAACAGCAGCCCAGTAGCCAAGAAGAGATATGAAGTTCTTGGTGTATTTATTCAGTGTCATTTGCCAGCATTTGTTAAATTGGGTGTTTTCTGGACTCTTCTGTAGCATGAACAGGAAGAAGACACGAATACTTAGTCTTTGAGCTCTTTTTTCTGTCCAGCCAGCTGGTGTTTTGTTTTGTTTTATTTCTTTTTAAGGTTTTATTTTTAAGTAATCTCTACTCCCAACATGGGGCTCGAACTCATAGTCCTGAGTTCCAAGCTCCACTGATGGAGCCTGCCAGGCGCCCCCTCCCCCCACCCCCACCGCCAGCCTGCTGTTTTAATGGTGGCTGTCACCACTCACTGTCTTAACTCTTCAGCAAGTGAACTTAATCACGTCGTGCTTTATGCGTTTCCACTGGCTGCTCAGAATTTTGACAGTGTCCCTTAAAGATAATTTTGGTTGATAATCGGGACCTAATGGCACTTCTCAAAATTGTCTCTTAATTGGCGGACACTTGATTAGTGTTGCTCTTCTGCTTCCCTCCCCTCCATAGTCTGCTCGCCTGATGGTTCACACCGTGGCCACCTTTAATTCCATCAAGGTAAGAGACCACGGCCAGCCCCCTCGGCTCCCGCTTCCCTTCACTGTCTTCCTTCTTCTGACTACATCTGTAGCACTTGTTACTCTCCTGGGGCCGAGTGTGTCCTGGGCAAATGTCCACTCTCCTCACACAGCAGGGCGGCGTGGTCGGCTTTCCTGGTCAAGAACTCGCCAGGTTTTAACGGGAAAGTCGGCCTTCCCTTCGGTTGTAGCGGGGCTGGGAGCTGCACGAAGTGTAGTGTCTGGAAGGCGAGGAATGTCTCTCTTGCCTCCTTACAGGAGACATTTGGCCTCATTCTGGTCCCCACGGTGTTTGGTCTCCTCCAGCACCGGGCCCTGCGCGCTCCTGCCCCTCTTGGGCTGCTGCGGCCTGGGGTGCAGCTGCCCTCGGTGCCCGGGGGAAGTAGGTTCTGGGATCTATGCACACGGCTGTGCTCGCAAAGCAGTCGCTCCGTGGCAGGCACCAGGCCGGGAGATGCGAGGGAAGATGAGCCGGCTGCGTGTCTCTGCAGCTTCAGGGGTGATCCTAGGTCAGATATTCACGGAGCGTTCTCGCCATCACACGTGGCTGACATTGGCGAGGTCCTTCCTTTCTGGACTTGCGCTCTAGTGTCTGCTAACCTACTTAGCCAGGAAGGTCGGAAGTGGGAGACCATCTGGGCTCCACCCTTTCCTCGCAAGCCAGGCCCCGGCGCTTTGGTTGTCTGCCCCCCATGTGAGCCTGGCTTGGGCCCGTGGCGGAGAGGATGGCTGAGCTGACCGTGTCCTCCCGCAGGAGCTGAACGAACGGTGGCGGTCCCTGCAACAGCTGGCCGAGGAGCGCAGCCAGCTGTTGGGCAGCGCCCACGAGGTGCAGAGGTTCCACAGGTAAGGGTGGCGCAGGGCTGGGGGAGCGTTGACCTTGGCAGTCCCTAAGCTGGCTGACTTGGATCTGATCGACATCTGGGCTCTGGCATCTGGGACGCGTGTCATGGGGTAGACTGCTTGGTAAATAGTGAGCGAATGACCGTGTGTTCTTCTGCTCTTGTAGAGTTTTTCATGGCAGCTACTGGTGTCCAGGCACCACAGCTAAATCCGTTTCCTGTCTTGTCCTGTACTCGGGGCAGCCGTGCTCAGCGGTCGTTAACTGCCTGTGTGTCTCCCCTCAGAGATGCCGACGAAACCAAAGAGTGGATTGAAGAGAAGAATCAGGCTCTCAACACAGACAATTACGGCCACGATCTGGCCAGCGTCCAGGCCCTACAGCGCAAGCACGAGGGCTTCGAGAGAGATCTGGCGGCTCTTGGCGACAAGGTGAGAGGTGGCAGTGCCCTCTGATGTCTTGGCCTCAGGTGGAGCACAACTGCCACCAGGCAGAGCACGGCTCCCTCACTTGCCATCCCGCCACCTCGTTCTTGTAGGTCAACTCCCTGGGGGAGACAGCCGAGCGCCTGATCCAGTCCCACCCCGAGTCGGCCGAGGACCTGCAGGAAAAGTGCACCGAGCTGGACCAGGCGTGGAGCAGCCTGGGAAAGCGCGCGGACCAGCGCAAGGCCAAGCTGGGCGACTCCCATGACCTACAGCGCTTCCTCAGTGACTTCCGGTACGGAGCGGAGAAGCGTTTGTGTGCTCGTTGGGAAAGCGCTCCGTGGCTGATGTGCAGCCCTCAAACTAGCAGATGACAGCAAGTCAAAAAATAAGTGTCCACTTCCCGGTCTCGGATGTGCACATGCACGCCATCTCTCCCCCATTTCCCGCCAGACCCTCTTCTGTTTCTTCCTCAGACGAATCTTTCAGAGTAGAGATGTACCTTAGTGTCTTCCAGTCGTTTTATTTAGAGAAATTTCAAGGCTGTAGAAAAATAGCCTGGAGCAGTGAACATGGATGACATCCTTCATCTGTAGTCACCAGTGAAGTTCTTACGACTTTGGCTTAACCTCCAAACACATGACTCCGTCTTGCTGGCCCACCTGAAAGTCGGTTGCGAATCCGTGGCCCTTTCTTCACCTTTAAGAGCCTGGACCTGTGTCTCCTGCAAACAAGGGTTTCCTGTTCACCGCACATCTGTCCTCCACCCCATGGCCTAACCCAGTCCAGTCCAGCAGTATTGAATCCAGTCCGCGTCCAGTTTCTCCACGTTGTCTCAAATGTGTATTCAGTAGCCAGGGTTTATTTTTTGGTCCAGGATCCAGTTGAGAATTACTGTTGCAGTGATAGAATGGTCTCCTTAACCTAGAACAGTATCCCTCTGCACTTTGATGACCCTGATGGTTTTGAAAAGTCCAGACCACTTGTCTAGCAGAATCTCCCATGACCTGGGACCTGTCTTAAGACTACGTAGCGCTCCACTGCTGGGTGATCTATGACTTGGTCCCTGGCACCCATTCAGGACAGGTGTTTTTTTTGTGGCATGCTTTTGTGCTAACGAGGGTCTTGCACACATACCTGCATGCGTGTACATGTGTGTTTTATCTAGGCATTTCCTCTGTACAGATAGGAGCGGGCAGGCAGTTCTCTGGCAGGAGTTGGGTTTTTTTGTTTTTTATTTTTTTCTTTTTTTGAGGTTAAGGTCACATAACATAGAGTTACACTTTTTTTAAGTTTATTTTTGAAAGAGGGAGGGAGAGAGAGAGCATGCACTGGTGGGGGCGGGGCAGAGAGCCAAAGCAGGGGTACAGAGAATCCAAAGCAGGTTCAAGGCTCTGAGCTGACAGCAGCGAGCCCAATGCAGGGCTTGAACCCATTACCCATGAGATCATGACCTGAGCCACCCAGATGCCCCCATACGGTTACGTATTCTAAAGCGTATATAGTTCATTGATAATGAGTGTGTTTGCAGCATTATACCACTGCCAGCTCTCTAGTTTTGACAGTTTGCACTACCCCAGACGAATACCCCAAACCCCATGAGGAATCACTCCCCATTCCCCTCTCCTTGAGTCTGCTTTCCATCTCTGTGGATTTGCCTCTTGTGGGTGTATTTTATCCAAGGAAGCCTAGGACCTGTGCCTTTACACATTGATTTTTGCACCCTCGTGTGCGGACATCAGTAAGAACCTGGGTTCAGCATGTGCAGAGGCCTGGGACAGCTGTGGGCTCAAAGAAGAGTGATTTCATCTGGAAAACTTAACCATAGCTGTTGTCTCTGTTAGAACCTGTTCCTCTGCAGAAACAGAAGATATGAGTTACAAACTTCGTTCATTGTCTTCTGAGGAACGCTTGATTTTTTTTTTTTTTTTTTTTTTTTTTTTTTTGTCTTTCAGTTTTTCTTAATGTCTCAGTAAGACGAACAAGAGGATTTGAAATATGCCCAGAGATGTAGATGAACTAGTTAGCCATTCAGTAGATTGGCTAGTTCGTAGATAACTAGTTAGCCCTGAATAATCATTCAGTGGGTTAACTAGTTCACCCTGAATAATGTTCTGAGACCAGAGTGGCGTGGCTCTTTTTTCCTGGGCAGAAAGCCTACTTGCCAGGTAATATAATAGCCATTTCTCTGTGGGTCTGCTTGCCAGGGACCTCATGTCTTGGATCAATGGAATACGAGGGTTGGTGTCCTCAGACGAGCTCGCCAAGGATGTCACCGGAGCTGAAGCCTTGCTGGAGCGACACCAGGTAGGTGGACCTGCCGGCCGAGCAGCAGAAAGGAGGCAGCACTGCGGGGCCGGGAAGACCTTGCCTCTGCCACCAGCACCACCCTTCGCCGTGAGTCGGTGGTTGACACGACGGTGGGCGTCCAGAGCGGGTTATCTAACCCCTTCCCTCCTCTTGGCAGGAGCACCGAACGGAAATTGATGCCAGGGCTGGCACTTTCCAGGCATTTGAGCAGTTTGGGCAGCAGCTGTTGGCTCATGGGCACTATGCCAGCCCAGAGGTCAAGGAGAAACTGGATATTCTCGATCGGGAGCGTGCAGGTCTGGAGAAGGCCTGGGCTCAGCGCAGGATGATGTTGGATCAGTGCCTTGAACTGCAGGTACGTGTGAGGGCCATCACGCCCTGTTGCCACGGGCTTTCTGGCCGGGGTTTCACTGCCAGAGGCCCCATCTTCCCACCTGCCTCCCCTTCTGTAGCTGTTTCACCGGGACTGCGAGCAAGCTGAGAACTGGATGGCCGCCCGGGAGGCCTTCTTGAATACTGAGGACAAGGGAGACTCACTGGACAGCGTGGAGGCTCTGATCAAAAAACACGAGGACTTCGACAAAGCAATTAACGTGCAGGTGAGGCCTTTGTACCTCCAGGTCTAAATGTAGATTTTTCCAGATGATCGTCTCTCTTTGTTGGCTTATTTTCCTTTCTGTAATAACGACTAAAATAAAAACTAGTCACTGACTTGGGTGAGTCACAGTTTTGGCCCCTGCCTTAAATTGGAATACTTGATATTGAATATACAAAGGAAGAACCGTCCTCTCTACGCCTCCAACAGATACCCGTACAGTCCAGGGAAAAGGACACACAGAAAAATGGTTTTTAAAACTTAGGTATATAAATTCTGGTATTTCTGAGGTTTTAATGGGGATGCCACAGAGAGGAAATTTATAACATGTAGTAAGGAAAGAGAATGCGTGAACAGAAACAACTCAGGAAGACAGGAACCTCGATTTATAACTCATCTTGTTGACATCTGACTCCTTTTTCCCACCAGTTTGATTCTGTGTGTGACATTCTCTGGTGTTGTAGCTCCTGTCCCCAGTGTGACCTGGCGTCTTCTTGAGTTAAACTCTACTCTCGTAATGGTCGAAATCAAGCTTTCTTCTGGCCTTTTACTCGCCTTCTAAAGTGTCAGTGTATTCTGATCCTGCCACAGCGAGTTCCCAGTCACCCAAGAGTAACCATTCTCTTTGCAAGACCTGCGGTCCAGGCTGGGCCGTCCCACCCACCTTGACCTCCCGCCTTTGTTTGCCGCCAGGAAGAGAAGATCGCCGCCCTCCAGTCCTTTGCTGACCAGCTCATTGCCGCCGGCCACTATGCCAAGGGCGACATCTCCAGTCGGCGCAACGAGGTTTTGGACAGGTGGGTGTCGCGTGGTGCTGACCGGCCTCCCGGCCTGTCCCATTCTGAGGGAGGTTCACCTTTGGGCTCGGTTTCACTTGGTCAGATGGCGACGCCTAAAAGCCCAGATGATCGAGAAGAGATCGAAGCTGGGAGAATCGCAGACACTCCAGCAGTTCAGCCGGGACGTGGATGAGATCGAGGCTTGGATCAGCGAGAAATTACAGACCGCGAGTGATGAGTCATACAAGGACCCCACCAACATCCAGGTGAGCAGGTCCGAGCGGCCGCTCGCCTCTGCGATGGCCCGCGTCAGTGAGCGGGGTAGGTTTTGTTAGAGAAGGCGTCTTGAAGAGGAGGCTGTGCCTAGAAAACCAGTTCTATGTCTGTGCTGGAGCCGATGAAAATTATTCTAAGAAGCGGAACCGGTGGAAGAGGGTCACCAGACTCTCAGACGTGAGAAAGGGCTTTCCTCATGTTTCCCCGCGGAAGCCTGTCAGCTCTGAAGGCTCTGAAGCCCCGTGTCAGCTCTGAAAAGTCTGCTGGGTCCCCTCTGTTTGCCCCAAAGGCTGAGCTTTCCCAGGGGAAGTGTGACAGCAAAATGAGCTGCTGTTTAAGGGCTGAGATGTGCGTTCACCTCAGTATACTGAACTCTTGTTGTTTTAATCTATTTTTGTAGCTTTCCAAGCTGCTGGTAAGTTTTTAATTTTTTAAAAGAGTTTTAGTTAAATGCGCTCCAGTGTTTGTGTCCTTCTGCGTAGATCCTTGTTGTGGCCACACGCAGTCGCTCGTGTCTCCTCACCCATGCTTCTCATTTCTAATGATCCTTCACACTCCATCAGGTGTCCCTGTGGGATGTGGCTTTCTCTGTCCTAATGAGCCTGCAGCCCTGCGCCCCCTTCCCTCTCCCCATGTGTCACTTAGGCACATTCTGTGCAATGTTTGATTTGGGGGCAGTAGTTAACCGCTGTCTTTCCAGAGGCACTTCTTTAAAAAAATAATAATAATAATCAGCTTTGTCTGTGTAGACTCGTGCTCACGGTTCTTGGAGGCCGAGAGCTCGGAGTCTGTAGCGTAGTGTGTTTTCTGACGCACCCAGGCTGCCATCCAAAGGTGCTGGTCCCTGGAGAGGGACAGTTAAAGAGCCACATAGAAGCAGATGATCTGCTTCCAAATCTAACAGGGACCAGGGGTGAGAGTGTAAGGAAGAAGGGGGACATGATTACTCAGGGGGTTAGTGAAGGGGATTTTTCAGTCCAAATGTAGCTCAGATGTCTCTCTAAACAGATGGAAGCAATGAAGAAACAGAATAGGTGCGGTTTGAGGAGTGATGGGAGCGAGAAACAGAAGAGGGGAATTGGACGGGGGTCAGGAGGGATTGGACCCTTCTCGGTCTCAGCCGGGCCTCAGGCACCGAAGTCCATGAAGGAGCCACCTCGACATTAGCGCCGCGTGGCGCCGGCCCAGCGGCTCCACCCTTTGACAGTTCCTGCCCCTGAAATGAAACATTTGATGCAGAATCCTTCCCCGACCGTGCTGTTTTTTGTGTTTTAGTTTTTTCCCCCAAATAATACCTTCCCCTGGACCCTCCCTTTCTCACCCAGAATTGTGCCACAGCTGTGTCCTTGCACTGTTCCTTGTGGTGTTTCCTAGACCTTCTGTCTCTCTGTGGATTTTTTTTTAAGTTTGTTTATTTATTTTGAGAGGGTGGGGAGTGGCAGAGAGAGAAGAGAGACAGAATCCTGACCTAGGGCTCCGTCTCACAGACCGTGAGATCGTGACCTGAGCCGAGATCTAGAGTCAGACGCTTAACCAACTGAGCCACCCAGGCGCCCCTCTCTGTGCATTCTTAATAATCCCTTCCAGCCCCAGCATCAGGAGCCCGTCATTCTCCCGGCCCTCTCTTTTCCTAGCAAAAATAAATTGCTAGCTACTGTCAAGCTTGGATGTTGACTGTATTCACAAGTTTTGGTTAATGTCAGCTACCTCGTGAGAAGGCAGCAAAGCCACAGCCTACAGCAGCTATGGATTCTTCTCTGTCAGTGGAGGGTCAGCCTGACCGTCTGGAGTGATCTCGGCCTTGCAGGAGGAGCGGGCCAGATGTGTGTTATCTGTTAGATGCTCTGTGTGCTAAGGAGCAAGCCGTGGAGAGAAATTGACGTCCAAGTAAATGAAACGTTGCAATTGCCTGTTGCTGATTTATACAGAATGTTCAAAAGTATATAATCCTAGGACTTCGCTCCCAGATAGCCAGTCCAGCTGGTTTAAGAACTGACTCAATTCACCTACTCCTGAGCGGGTTCATTTCTTCTCCTGGTGCAGACCTGCCAAACTCCCAACACTGAGCCCTAAAATACGTCCAAAATTTGGTGTCTGCCGTCACTAAAAAACGTCACTTGCCCCCAGTTCTTTCAGCTCTCTACCACTTTCCCTTCTTGCTGACAACCCCTCATCCCTGAAAAAGAAGCGACCGAGCAGGACCTGGTTCTGAAAGGCGGTCTTTCTGGTGTTTCAGAGCAAGCACCAGAAGCACCAGGCCTTCGAGGCGGAGCTACACGCCAATGCCGACCGGATCCGCGGTGTCATCGACACGGGCAACTCCCTCATCGAGCGCGGGGCTTGTGCTGGCAGCGAGGACGCTGTCAAGGTACGGTGGGTGTGACGATGACTTGGAAACACAGTCCTGAGAGCGTAAACTGAGTTGTGCGCGTTACAGGTGGGGAACGTGGGGAGAAAGGCGCCCTCTCCGCCAGTCGCTCGGCTTCAGGAGGGGGTGCTGCTCTCCGTGGCTCAGCATCTCCCGTGGCTCCTTTCTCTTCCCCAGGCCCGTCTGGCGGCCTTAGCAGACCAGTGGCAGTTCCTGGTGCAGAAGTCAGCTGAAAAGAGCCAGAAACTGAAAGAGGCCAACAAGCAGCAGAACTTCAACACCGGAATCAAGGACTTTGACTTCTGGCTGTCCGAGGTAATGGCAGGTTTTCCTTCCCACCATTGGAGGATTTCTGGTCGTTTGGGATGATGGGCCAGTCAGTAAGCCCCAGACCGTGAAAGGGCAGGGCTCCCCTGGTGCCCCTTTTCCCAGAAATCTTCATTATCACATAAGAGGTGTGTGTCTTAGGGGATTTATTAGCAGAGAGAATGAAGGCGACAGGAAGAGCTTGTGTGTGGTGGGAACTGGGCTGTAGCTCACTCCTCTCTGTAGGGAAGGCAGATAGACAGTGATGATGGGGTCTGTGTGGCTGGCAGCCCTGATGAGTCTGTGCCCAGATAGAAACCAAAGTAGCAGTTAGGTCAGGAGGCCAGAGTTGGTAGAAAATTCGGGAAGTGAGGGAAGCGTAAAGAAATCAAAATTTTTAGAGACCACTAGTAACATCTGTCTCTCATCTGTATGTATTTCCGTGAACATTAGCGTAGCTGTATTTTTACATATAGTTGAGCTCACGATGTCCTTTCTCAGTACGTGTTGGGCGTGCTATTCTGAGTCACTGCAGAGTCTTCTTAAACGTTGGAATAACTGCGTGAGCCCATCACAGCTGTGCCGTGGTTTTATCATTCCCACGCTGTTGGACACTCAGGTGTTCCCGGCTTTGTGGTGGGACATCTGCACTGGACGCCTTTGTACATTAATCTTTGTCCCTCCTGCCGGTTCTTCCCTCGGGGGAGGCTCCTCGAGGTGGGATTGCTGTTCACTTGGCCCCTGTGCCTCGTGAAGGCTCCATGACCCTACAGCTGTAGTACTTCAAGTCCTAGGCTCTCGAATCTGCATTTGATTGACAGGGAGGGAGAAGGACTCAGGCCGCACGGGCCAGAACAAGCAGAGTCGCTGTAACAGCAGTAACCTGTGATTGACACGTTTGCAGCTGTCCGGAGACGTGGCCGAACAACCGGGCGTCCTGGGTTTTCCGGAACACTCAACGCATCATATAGTGCTGGGCACCACACGGTAGCCCCCACTTTTGTGTTTCACCCCCAGGTGGAGGCCCTTCTGGCATCTGAGGATTACGGCAAAGACCTGGCCTCTGTGAACAACTTGCTGAAGAAGCACCAGCTGCTGGAGGCTGACATATCTGCCCATGAGGTGACTAGAGGGGGCGGTGGCACCCTATCGGGGACACAGCTGTGCTGGAACTGGCACATTGGGGGAAGGAGTGTGATGTCTGGCAGCTGAAGCCTCGATCTCAAGCGTGTGGCCTCAGGGCCGTTTTATGCCCAGCACTATGATTGAAGGTGCCTTGGGAAGTTTATGTGGGTTTTGTCTGTCCATATTTGTTGTTATTAATCACGTTTTAAAAGTTACATAAAAAAAAAACAAAACAGTCTCAAGGGCTTTTTGTCATCCTCAAAATGACAAAATCAGAAATGGAGAACAGAGCAGCAGTCTCCAGGAGTTAGGCACAGGGGTGGGGTGCAGCAAACGAGGAAGGGACAGAGAAGTTCCTTTGTGCTCACAGAACAATGTCTCTTGCTTTGGGTTACGTGAATCTGCACGTAGGGTCCAATTACGTGGAAGGTACTTGCACTCCCAGAGACACACATGGACACTTATGAAGTTGGTGAACTCTGACGAAGGCCCGTGGATGATGCCGGGGTCACGTCCCGGCTCTGCTAGCACGCCGTGGTCGCTGCTACCGTGGGGAGAAGCTGGATGAGGGACAGACAGAAGTTGTACTGCTTTATCACTTCTCGGCCCTTTGGCTGAGATCAGGTGGAGAAGTTGTACTGCTTTTACAGCTTTTTGTGTGTCTGTAATTATTTCAAAATGAAAAAGGATAAAACTGAGAACGAGTTTATTTACCTAAAGTAATAATGAGCTCATGAAAAATTAATACGAATAACATTCTTAAAAAAATTTTTTTTTAACATTTACTTATTTTTGAGACAGAGAAAGAGCATGAACAGGGGAGGGTCAGAGAGAGAGAGAGACACACACACACAGAATCTGAAGCAGGCTCCAGGCTCCAAGCTGTCAACACAGAGCCCGACGTGGGGCTCGAACTCACGGACTGTGAGATCATGACCTGAGCCGAAGTCAGCTGCTTAACCGACTGAGCCACCCAGGTGCCCCTAACACGAGTAACATGCTTTATGGATGATAATTATATTTTTCAAAACTGAAAAAACAGAAGAGGGGCATTGGCCTTATTTTTGCAAATCTCTTTAATGTCCGGCTTAATGGAGTACAGCTGGATTCTTGTAGCTGATTCTGAATTCAGTTTATGGGAGTGTGTCAGATACGGGGCAAACACAGCGTCCCAAAGGGAGTTGGGGAAGGGAATGGTGTTTTAACCCAGGTGATGACAGATACTCTAATACCAAACTCAGTACATGCTAGTTGTGTAAAGGTTAGTTGCAAACTGGACTCTGAAACTCTATCGATCAGTGTTTCATACCATTTAATATTAAAATCCATGGGTCCATCTTGAACTTAGAAAGGTTTTTTTTTTTGGTTTTTGGTTTTGTTGTTGTTTTTTACCCATGTGTGATGTTACAAAATCGTTTGGAAAACATTCTGAGTTACGCAGGACTTCTAAACGCGGGCACATTTTTTTATGTGATATCACATGTGCCATCTGCTAACATCAAAGCCAGTCTCAACGGGAAAATCTTCACAGATCGAGCAGCTGTCGAGCTTGTGGAGGTGAACGTGCAGCTACTGGAATCCTCATTTTCACATGAAAGTTCGGGTCTATCAGTCACAGCAAACTCCGTCTTCCGGAAAGTGACAGTGTTTGCTTTGTTCTCGACAAGTATTTGTCAGATACCGACATCTGGATGATCGTGATTTGCTGGTCATCATTCTTTTGCATGAAAATGGCCTGTGAAATAGCAGCTAGTTGGGCTCACGACACGTGCTCCTTTGCAGGACGGTCCTCGAGCCGGAGTACGTGGCAGAAGTATTTGGTCACACAGGACGTTAAAAGTGGCCTGTCCTCCAAGATGGATATTTAATGACACTAACAACTTCTGCTTTGACAAGGATGCCCCTAAGGGAAAGCGCGTGCCCAGGAAGGATGGGATTCCTGCTGGTACGGCCTTGAGCCGAGGCGTCTGCACCGCCCCCCGCCCACCCCCACCCCCCACTGTTGTATCGTGGTGCAAACGTCCACACAGCGAAAGGGGCGCATAAATGTCTTTGTGTCATTAAAAAAGTAGTTTTGATCCCTTAGAGCCCCAGGGCCCCACGTGTTGCACTTTGGCATCGTCGGTACTGCACAACCTGTCAAGATGGTCACAGGAAACCAGGTTTCTCACCCCTCCTGCTGTGTCCCCTGCCCCAGGATCGCCTGAAGGACCTGAACAGCCAAGCAGACAGCCTGATGACCAGCAGCGCCTTCGACACGTCCCAAGTGAAGGACAAGCGGGACACCATCAACGGTCGTTTCCAGAAGATCAAGAGCATGGCGGCCTCCCGGCGAGCGAAGCTGAATGAATCCCATCGCCTGCACCAGTTCTTCCGGGACATGGATGATGAGGAGTCCTGGATCAAGTACGTGTCCCTGGGGCTTCCCATTCTGAGTCCTCCGGGAAGCCCGCTGAGCCTCGGGTGGCGGGCGCTGGGAGCCACGGGCAGGGCGGGTGTCCGGAGCGCCTGGCCACGAGGTCTCACCCTCTCCGGGGAAGTGGGGCAGAACGTGCCAGGCCTCTCCTGGCACCCAGGTGTGCTGTGACAGGGTCATCGACGGCCTCTGGGTGGTGGCAGCACCTCACAGCTGCGCTGGGATCCCTGGGGAACTTGGCCACTGCCCCTCCGGAGACGACAGCCTGATCGCCCAGCAGGATCAGTCCTTGAAGGAAGGATTTTGTTTGTCATTCCTACCCTGTCACAAAGTTGCTGTAGCTTTGTGTAAACACACCGTCATTTAAGGACAAAATCCTGTCTCCTGTTCCTCGCTTCCTTAAAAAATTCCATCCGTATCTTTATGTATTTCTACGTGCGATGTGTGCACACTTGGTGAAGTAGGATTGACAGGGCGACAGCGGGTAGGTGCTCCTAGATACATACGTGGACGCTCTTCGTTTGGGAAATAGAGGCTTTCGTCTCCCAGAACACTGGCAAGGATTTTTGTGGAGAGAGGGATAAATGTAGGCAGAGGACATCGTAGCGTATGTAGGTTCACGGCTCGCGACCGACCTGTCCAGCTGAAGACAGGGAGGTGCAGAGTGCCTGTTTGTGTCCAGGGAGAAGAAGCTGCTGGTGAGCTCCGAGGACTACGGCCGGGACCTAACAGGCGTCCAGAACCTGAGGAAGAAGCACAAGCGGCTGGAGGCAGAACTGGCTGCACACGAGCCTGCGATTCAGGTGAGGGACCTCTTCCGGCCGAGACGGTGGCGGGGACTACATGGGCCCTGGGGACGTGCAGAGAAATCTTTTGCTCTCATTCATTTCACCGAGGCCTACGGTGTTTATGACCCCTCGTTCCAAACCTGGAAGAAAGTTGTGGATGTGATGCTGAGGTTTTTCCTGGATGCGTCTAGAAGCAGATGATAGCTGTTGATCTAATCCTTCTCGCCCTTCAGGGTGTCCTGGACACTGGGAAGAAGCTGTCTGATGACAACACCATTGGGAAGGAGGAGATTCAGCAGCGTCTGGCCCAGTTCGTGGAGCACTGGAAGGAGCTGAAGCAGCTGGCGGCAGCCAGGTCAGCGGCCAGAGGAAGGCGCGCGTGTCCCGCATGTGGGTGCAGCGTGCAAGGCCGGGCTCAGAGCTTCTGGGCCCTCCTGCCACCGCCTGGACCTTTTTCTTGGGTGTGCAAGTACCACAGCTGGCTCATTGAGAGCCCCTTCCGACAGGCCCGTGCTCAGCTCGTCCCATGATGTGGATCTGAACCCAGCACGTGGTTCCCAAATTTCACGTTTGAACAACACTATCTCTGCTGCATATTACGCAGAGGGCTTGACGGAACCATTTATGTCCCGCACGTGTGAATATTTGTAAGCAGATGTTAGCTATCAGGATTGAAGTTAGCGGCAATGGCTGATTGTTTTCCGTTTCCTGTAATTAGAGGCCAGCGGCTGGAGGAGTCCTTGGAGTATCAGCAGTTTGTAGCCAACGTGGAGGAGGAAGAAGCCTGGATCAATGAGAAAATGACCCTGGTAGCCAGTGAGGATTACGGAGACACTCTTGCTGCGATCCAGGTCAGAGAAGCTGGCGCCTGCTGGTTTGTTCAGTGGCTGTGTTCACGCCGGGAGAGCTCTCGGCCAGCAGTCACGGTCTCGCTGGTTGGTTTCAGTCCTCCCACCTCATGCGAGAGACCCTGCCCCTCTGGACAAACTTGCCCTGGCCGCCAGCCCTGATGACCAGAGCCCCATGGTCGGTTAGGGGGCCCCGTTTCCACGGGTTATTGGTGCCCATTGGTCCCCTGGGGCCCTCAGCTTGGGGCGTACAGCAGCAGGAATCTATGGGCCTGTGGTTCTGGAGGCTGGAAGGCTGCAATCAAGGTGCATCAGAACCTCATTCTCTGAAACTTTTAGGGGAGGCTCATTCCTGCCTCTTCTAGCTTCTCCCTGGCATTCCTGGCTGGCTCGTGGCAGTATAATTGCCATCTGCTTGTTTTACGTGGCTCTTCCTTCTGTGTCTGTCTTCCCATGGCTTTCTCTCCGGCGGTGTCTGTGCCCAAATTTCCCTCTTAAATGACACAAATCCTGCTGGATTAGGTCCCGCCCCAGTGACCCCATGTGAACTTGGCTATACCTGCATCTGCAGAGACCTCAGTTCCACGTTCATAGGTGCCAGGGATTAGGACGCCCTTGTTTCCAGGGGACACGCGAGCCCACACCCTGAGCACACGGGCGGCTGTGGCCGTGTCACAGTCATACAGGCAGCAGCGGCTTGTTATCCGTGGTTGTACCACTTTCGAGTGGGGCCCCTCACACAGCCCCAAGGCGGGGGCGGGGGCTATGGGCCAAGGAACCACGACAGTGTCCCTGGCGGCTGGCACATCTCTGTTCCCTTCCTTTCGCCTCCCTCCAGCTGCCTTGCCCAGCTGCCATAGGCAGCATTCAAAGTGGCAGAGGTGGAAGCTTCGAGGCTTAGCCCCAGGCATCACATGACACCATCCACGCCACATGGTGGCAAGCAGGCCAGGGCCACGGGCTGGATAAACGCCTCCCCTCTTGCTGGGAGGAGCCACACGTTCTGGTCGGAAGTTCCCGGATCTGGGCCACCAGCCGTGGAGACAGAGTTTGGGTTCCCAAGAGTCTGGGTAGCCCCCGAGCCACGTTCTCAGAGGGGGCGTCCTATTCAGGTGGTTTAGACGGAGGAAAGGGTTTGTCTGTCTTCTGCATGGTCCCGGCCCGTGCAGAGGCCCTGTTTCCGCCCCTTCACTTGTACCGAGGGAGGGAGACTTGGAAGGTCGTTCAGGAGCTGAACCCAGGGGAAACCTTAGCCTGAGAGTCCCCATTTGGTTGGGTGTGTCTTAAGCTTGTGTTGGGTTTAGTGCTTTCTGTGTGGTCTTGTAAGGGGAAGAGGGATGCTGTAGTGGTTGATTAGTAGGAGTTAACCCCTTCAGTAAGGCCTTCCCTGACGTCCCTTCTCAAGCTCAGCCTGCGCTGCCAGTTACCTGCTACATCACGGTTTTACCACCTTTATGATTACCTGTTAACATCGGTCCCTGTGTTGTCAGCCTCCAGCTAGACTGGGACGCATGTGAGGTCAGGTGGCTTACAGCTCTGTGCTCTGTGCCCCCTGCCCGGTACTGGCACATGCCAGGCCCTCAGCAGCTGGCCTTTCTGCTTCCACTCCAGGGCTTACTAAAGAAACATGAAGCTTTTGAGACAGACTTCACTGTGCACAAGGACCGTGTGAATGACGTCTGCAGTAACGGACAAGACCTCGTTAAGAAGGTGAGCCTGGCCTGCCTGTAAAATGTTCATTTTCCACACGAGGGGTGCATGCCCGCACAAAGTCCATCTGCTGGAATATTCCCCCAAGAAAGGTTTTTGCATAGAGACTGGTAGCAATTCCATTCCCATATTCCATAAAGAAGAGAAGGGTTATATGACTGGTCGGGTGTTCTCCCCCTTTCCGAAGCCAGTTGGTAAAGTTACTCTACAATGCTTACATTCCCTGCCTTTGTTAAGCAGAGAAGCATCCCTGATGGTCTTTCTGCGACATTGGCATTCCCACGTAGCGGCTCTCTTAGTTTTTCTTGGGAGGTACGAGCTCTTTACGGAAGTACTAGAAAATGCAAGAAAAATAAAGCCACCAGAAGGATCGATCACCAGCGAGGTCTGCATGCCTCACCTCCCTGACTCTTCCACACGTACAGCCTCCCCTGGATAGGATAGGTCCGGTTCCGTCGATGTACGTCGCACTGCGAAGCCTGGCTGCGTCCAGGATGTTTTAGAAACAAATGTGTTAAAATCACGAGGTTTATTTCGGTCCGGCAGCCCTTGAGGGAGGGCAGACGGGAGGGGTCTTGGGCTTTCTCACCAGCAGTGAAGTCAGGTCACTTGCGTATTGGCGCTCCAGACTAGGCGCGGTGCTGCCATTGGTCGCGACTTAGTGACGCGATCACTTAGGTGCGGTGACAGATGTTCAGTACCACGAGACAAGTACCTTTTAACAGCTGTAGCTTCCTGTTGCAAACGCAACAAGTAGATAAGATTTCTCGTCACAGGATTTGCTCCAAGCCTGGGGTTGAGACTAGGGATCCGGTCCGTAGGAGGTAGCAGTATGTTCAAGTCCGTGCTCACTGCAGAGCTTTTCTCCCTTGCGCTTATGAGCCAATAAACTAACAGGAAAGCTGATTTCAGAAACATACCACGTATGGACAGAGATGAGACCTGCAGACGATCTCCACGCGCATGCAGCCCTGCTGCGTGTTCTCTGTTCTTGTGGCCTGGGCCGTGACTGCGAATATTCTGCAGCCTTCCAGCGGAGCCTGGTGCTTTGCTGTCAGCAACAGTCTTTGTTTCCTCCCTGAGTTTCTCTCTACGTTTTATGCTGACTTGTGTATGGTTTCAAATGCAGTTTATCCAAGACTGAATCTGAGTGTTTGGGGCCCAAGAATTGTCAGTGTCCGCTTTTTCTGAACGGTTGGGTTTTTTTATTTGTTTTTTAATATTAATTTTTAAGAGAGAAAGAGAGAGTGTGTGCAGGCAGGGGAGGGGCAGAGAGAGAGGGAGACGCAGAATCCGAAGCAGGCTCCAGGCTCCGAGCCGTCAGCACAGAGCCCGACGCGGGACTCGATCTCATGAACTGTGAGATCATGACCCGAGCTGGAGTCCGATGCTGAACCGACGGGGCCCTCCGGGTGCCCCTCTGAATGTTGTTTTTGTTGCTTGTGTGTAGTAGCCGTTTTCTTGGATGTGTAGTAAGTTGGAAGTATCTGTGCTTTTTCTCCATTTTTGCTATCAAGAATGCTAACGAGGGGTTCCCTCGTTAGGGGGTGGCTCAGTCGGTTGAGCATTCATCCCTTGGTCTCAGCTTAGGTCTTGATCTCAAGGTCATGAGTTCAGGCTTTGCACTGGGTGTGAAGCCTTACTTAAAAAAAAAAAAAAAAAAAAAAAACGAATACATCGTGACGTTTCGGCACATTCCTCAGTGTTTCTTCAGAACTCCTTCCTGTGAGTGGAATTGCCAGCATTCCCCTTTCGAGGCTTTTACTCCGTGTTGCCCGTGGAGAAGCCTTTCCTGCCGTCCCTCCCCCTGGAGGAGGGCAGCGGGGCGCACGGCCCGCCTCACCGGCCTGGAGGGCCTTCGCGGGCAGGGAGGGTACGGGTGTGGTGGCTGCGGCCGGGGGGTGAGGCTGACCAGGCTGTGCCTTCTCTCCGTGGCCTAGAACAATCACCATGAGGAGAACATCTCTTCAAAGATGAAGGGCTTGAACGGGAAGGTGTCAGACTTGGAGAAAGCCGCTGCCCAGAGGAAGGCAAAGCTTGATGAGAACTCGGCCTTCCTTCAGTTCAACTGGAAGGCTGACGTGGTGGAGTCCTGGATCGGTGAGTGAGCGCTGGCCCGTCCAGCCTGGCCCCAAGTTTCTCGTCCTCCCCGGCCAGGAGGATTGGTGCAGGGCCGTAGCTCATCTGTTTCCTCAGCAGTTGGTTTTCTTCTCCAGAGAAGAAACGGATCTATTGCAGGGGTGTCTGAGAAGACACCGTGTCCTGAGGCCGAGGGTGGGGGCCGTGGGTCAGCACAAGGGTTAACAAAGCAAAAACCCTTAGCCCAGGAGGGAGTGACAGGCGTCACAGCACAAACAAAATGGCACGGCAGCGGACACACAGCTGCGCTGTCCCCTAGCTGCCCGGGCCCAGGGTGCAGTCCGGCTCCTGGGCGAGAGGGGACCAGACTCTGGGACCCGTGTGACCCTGGTGGTTGCTGTCACTTAAGCGACAATTGAACCACAATCCAGGATGAGCTGGAAGGACCTCGTCCCGGCCCGGCTAGAGAACGGGCCTGGCTGCAGGGAGGTGGGAACCGGCTGACATGGGGTCGGAGACCGCTGTTAGCGTTATTGGGATTTAAACATCCACAGGGTGACAGCGTGCCTCGGTTTTCTTAATTCACCTCACTGTACCAAGGAGGCTGGCCTATTTCTCGTTTTTGGTTTCTCAGGTGAGAAGGAGAACAGCCTGAAGACGGATGATTATGGCCGCGACCTGTCTTCCGTGCAGACCCTCCTTACCAAACAGGTCAGTCTTGGCCCCTTTGTTGCCCGACCGAAATGTGTGCAGATAGCGTGTCCTTGCAGGCGGCTGGTGCTCTGCAGCTCTCGCTGAGAAACACCCTAGGGCTCAGCAGTGAGCAGGGTGCGGTTCTGGTCCTCGGGGAGCTTCCAGACCAGGCATCTGTGCTCCGGCCCGACGGCAGGGTGTGCTGTGGACTTAACACCCCAGCGGTGTCTGACTCGGGTGCCAGAAAGCCGGGGCTGATGGGGAAGGTCTTCCCAGAGGGGAGCGGCTCAGCTAGGTCACCAAGGGTAAACTGCAGGCAGTCAGGTGGGGAGGCAGGCGCTCGTTCCGGGCGGAGGTAGTGGGGCGAGCGGGGCACGTAGAGGGAGCCCCACACCTCAATCTGCCTGTGGGGCAGGAGGCTGTCAGGAGAAGGTGGGGACTCTGGGCCGACAGTCTGGCTTGGGCGGCTGGCCAGACAGGCTCTGGTGCCGTCGCGCTGAGGCCCCCAGAAAAGGCGGGTTCCAGCGTCCCTGCCAACCCTACAGATAGGCTTACCGTTAGCTCCTTGTTCCAGGAAACCTTTGACGCCGGCCTGCAGGCCTTCCAGCAGGAGGGCATCGCCAATATCACTGCCCTCAAAGATCAGCTGCTGGCCGCCAAGCACATTCAGTCAAAGGCCATCGAGGCCCGGCACGCCTCCCTCATGAAGAGATGGAGCCAGCTTCTGGCCAACTCGGCCACCCGGAAGAAGAAGCTGCTGGAGGCGCAGGGTCACTTCCGCAAGGTAAGCGGCGGGGTCCCCGCGGAGCCCAGCCGGCCCGGCGCGCAGGGCAAGCCCGCCGGCCGCACAGACGTTCTGCATGCGGCCTGGGGTCGGCTTGAACCTAGCAGAAGGGGACCTTTGCCTCTGCGGCTGCTGCTCATTCATGTGCAGTGAGGGGAGGAAGTCGGAGGCCTTTGGAGAAGCGGGGGCACCGGCTCCACCCGGACGGCCCAGAAGCACACCTGCCTTTCCCAGCCTCCGGCCCCAGCGTGGCGCGTGCAGCCTCGAGGCCGTGCTGAGCTGGGCTGCTCTGCTCCCAGGTGGAAGACCTCTTCCTGACCTTCGCCAAAAAGGCATCTGCCTTCAACAGCTGGTTTGAAAACGCCGAGGAGGATCTGACCGACCCCGTGCGCTGCAACTCCCTGGAGGAGATCAGAGCCTTGCGGGAGGCCCACGACGCCTTCCGCTCATCCCTCAGCTCTGCGCAGGCCGACTTCAGCCAGCTGGCCGAGCTGGACCGCCAGATCAAGAGCTTCCGCGTGGCCTCCAACCCCTACACGTGGTTCACCATGGAGGCCCTGGAGGAGACGTGGAGGAACCTGCAGAAGATCATCAAGGTGCCGCTGCCGCCCCGCCCAGAGCCGTCAGCCCGAGCTCGGGGGCTTGGGGGGCTGGCGGGTCGGTCTCACTTTCAGAAGCCGGAGCGGGTGCTGGCCAGCAGCCCACGCGAGGCCGACCATCAGTGCCTTCCCCTCACCTCTTGCTGGAGTTCGGGGGGGGGGGGGTTCCGAGGAGCCAGGGAACTGAGGGTTCTGAGCTCCCTAGATGTCCGCCAGCTTCCCTCTTTGGGTTGAGGTCAACATCCAGTCCTCCCTGCCTCCCAGCGCAATGGTCTCTGGTCATACTCGGCTTCAGAAAACTGAAATTCTGAGGCCTCTGGTCCGTCTCGAGGGCACCCCACCCCTCCCCGGAGCTAGTCCCGGAAGGAGGGCACCGGTGACACGGCGTCCCCTCCGCTTGGGCCTAGGAGCGGGAGCTGGAGCTGCAGAAGGAGCAGCGCCGGCAGGAGGAGAACGACAAGCTGCGGCAGGAGTTCGCCCAGCACGCCAACGCGTTCCACCAGTGGATCCAGGAGACCAGGTGCCGTCGCCCCTGCTCCCCGTCCCCATCCCCCGCTCCAGGGGAGGGCGCGCTGTGGGCAACCCCGGAGGGGAGGCGAGGCGAGGCGAGGCGGAGGCGCTCTGGCAGGAAGGGAGGGAGGGAGGAAGGAAGGGTTAGGGGCATACGCTGGGCCGGCTCCAGCCAGAGGGGTGGGCGGAGTTCCCAAAGGTCAAGTTGTGGGGTGTCCTGGGTTGGGTGGGACTGTGCGTGGTGGGCAGTCGGTCCTAAGCAGCACATCAGGGACTCACGATACAGGGTCGTGTGCAGTGTAGGTACTGATGTTCTTGCTTTTGTTTTTCTTTTCTTTCCTGTGTCTCTCTCTGTCCCCCACCTCCCGATTGCTGCTATCTGGACACCACCTTGTCTTGCGGCTGCTTGGATCCCATCTGCACAGAACGTATCTCCTCGATGGGTTAATATTGTCTTCTTATTTCTCCGGGCTCGTGGTGTGGTTGTGTCTCCTGTGCTTGTCCCCTGCCCTCTGTCCCCCTGTGGCCTGGCTTGCAGAGGATCCCAGGATGGGCCTTGCTGCCCAAGGCGGGCTGCACTTCCCCTGTCCCGCCCTCGCCCCACCTCTGTCCCCATCCCCCTCCAAGGAGTGCGTGCCTCGCCTCACAGCCCACTGTCCTTGACAGCTTGCGGTCTGGGGAGGGGAGCCACTCCCACCTTCCTGTTCAGATTCCAAGGGCTCTTTCAGGAAGGGAATGTGACCAAGCCAGAGGGCCAGAGCTGGAGTCCAAAGCCTCTGAGAATCCCAGTGCTTGTTCAGCCATTGGGATTTTACTGGACTTCTTTTCTGCCTCTTTTCCCCTTGTGTCCAGTGGGACCAGATTTAGCTCCTAGGGGGTCATGGTCACGAAGTAGGAGCTTCGGCTGGTACAGTGAGTTCCCAGCTGTGCACTGACCCCTCCCCCAGTGCCCCGTACCACAGCTTTCCCAGGGGAAGGGGCATAGCATCATTTGCCCCTTCAGAGGAGGCAGCAGTGCCTGGGTTCCCGGAGGTGGAGAGGCGGGGCTTGGGAGGAGCTCTGGGAGAAGCAGGGTGGCCCCGCCCAGCACTGGGAGGGGCCTCTCCTTGAGGCTTCAGCCTCTGCCTGGGTCCAGCACCTGTGCATTCTCCCCCAGGCCCATGTAAAGCCAGGGTTGAGGGGACCTCAGTGGCTGAGTCTAGCATTCCAGGGGTTCTACAGACGGGGAGTTGGGGTGTCTAAGTATGGTAATGGGAGAAACAGGTCCAGTACCAGCTGACCCAGCTACCCGTGCTGGAGGCAGAGGGGGTCAGGATTTAGGGTTTGCAGCTTCTAGCTGGAGTTGATTAGCCGCCTGACGTCCGCTCCCCTCCCCAGCCCTGTGGCTGTGTCTGCCAGTCTGGTCTTGTCTCCGTGGGTGCCGTTGCTCCCCTTACCACGTGGCTCCTCCCCAGCCCTGTCCCGTCTTGCTTGGTCGCAGTGTGAGCTGCCCTGAGGCCGCCTGTCCTCCCCGGCGGCGCAGCCCCACCAGGTCCCTGCCTGGGCGCCAGGTTGCCCCGCCTGTGCACTGCCAGCTTGGGCCTTGTGGCGCGTGTCTGTCTCGGTCTGCTCTTGCCTGCCCGTGCCTTCGGTGTATTCATTTGGTTTCTTTTCTTTGACTAGCATAGCGTATCGTCGGGTCATTCGTGTCTATCAGTATGAAGTTGGGGATGATCTGTCTGGAAGGTTTTTCTCCTCTTATTTCTCTTCTTACCTCACTGTGGTTTTACCAATGCACTCTTGACTTCCCCAGGCGGCTCCGCTTTCTGACTAACCCACCGCCCTCGGCCGCTTGGGAAGGAGGGGTCTGTCCTCCTCCCACTGCACCGGCACCCAGCCTCCTGCCCCCGGGTCCTGGGGGTGTTGCTTTTCTCTGGGGGACATGGCGTGACTGTGAGTCTGACCTGCTGGGGTAGGAGGAAGCCTGGTGCCTTGCCTTGCTCGAACACTAGGAACTTGGGGAAATTTCAGAGCTAAGCCTGGCTCGCTGGGTGTTGAAAGGGTAGGCTGGGGCACACGTGGGTGCCGGGGAGGCTGGGCTAAAATCCCCCCAAGGACATGCGCACAGTGTGATTCGTCCCCGCACGTAACCCTAACTTGTCTTCGTTCTCTGATGGCCTTCTGTGACCTCACACTGTAATGTCAGATAGATGGAGGCTCCCTGCTCCCTGCTGTTCAGAACTTGGCCCTGGAAGCCTCTGGCCCTGTGTCATGGAGCCTGATCACAGCCACCTCTCCCCTTTGGGCAGAATTAGAATCCCTTTCAAAACCCGTATCTGGTCATGATCTCTTAGCACCCCGCCTTCGTGTCTGAGGGGTCCTCTGCATCTCCTCCACTGCTGTCACACCTAGAATGTGGCTCCCCTCCTCAGGAACCTGCAAGAGGCCCAGGGATTTCTAGGGGGTGGCTCTCCTTTTGTCAGCCGCCTCCTCCTGAAGGTCTCCTGGGTAGCAGGAGGCAGGGTCGCACAGAGTGGCTTTCTCCCCAGTGACTGCAGAGCCTGTCAGGCCTGCAGCCCCTCTGTCATCTCCTGAGGGGATTTCGACGCAGTTCCTAAGGTGCCCCTTGAGGGCCTAGTTTGGGTCAGGTGCCATGTCACAGCCTGGCTGGGCCTGAGGAGCCACATGAGAAAGGGTCCTAGCCTGGAAGCAGGATGGGTGGGGCTTAGCCGTGGCCCACCAGGTGGCCCTGGGCAGGTGACTCAACACCTTGGGGCACCGGCTGGCAGTCTCTGAAACAGAAGAGATACTACCTGCCCTCCATGGCTCCCAGGGCCACTTAGAAAAAGATTGCCAATAGCACGTTTCGTGTTCTTAAATTCCAAAAGAAAAAAATCAAGATAGCAGGTACTGTTAACTGGGGATAGTTAATTCAAGCTCCCATTCAGGTCCTCCTGCTTCACTGTGCTTCTGTGTTTAGGTCCTGCATGGTGGAAGAATCGGGGACCCTGGAATCCCAGCTGGAAGCTACCAAAGTAAGTGCCCCTACGGCTCCTGGCCAGGCTCAGACCCTCTATGCAGCCTTCTCCAGTAGGCCCATGTGGTTCCAAGTCAGGCATGAAGCTAGGCTGGTTAGGTGCCCTTTTTCTCTTAGCAGAAAGCAGCCCCGAGCCCCGTCATTTGTCTTTGAGGGTTGCCGCCGGGTGTCTTACTCGAAAGAGTCCTTTGGTTCTTAGTGTACAGTTTTCTTGGCTTGTGACCGACGCTGAAGTCGTTCCCTTAACGGAGGCTGTTGGATTTCACTTCACACCATCCTGCCGTTGCCATTCCGCACGGCCCCGTGGGCGTCAGGCCGGGAGGGCTGTTGAGCAGGCCCCTGGGCCTGGACGCCAAGCCGAGAGCCCCTGTCCCCTGCACCTTTGCCTCCCCCTCTCTAGCGCAAGCACCAGGAGATTCGAGCCATGAGAAGTCAGCTCAAGAAGATCGAGGACCTGGGGGCAGCCATGGAGGAGGCCCTGATCCTGGACAACAAGTACACGGAGCACAGCACCGTGGGCCTGGCCCAGCAGTGGGACCAGCTCGACCAGCTGGGCATGCGCATGCAGCACAACCTGGAGCAGCAGATCCAGGCCAGGTACCTGAGCCAGGCCTGGCAGCAAGGGAGGAGGCGGGGGTCTCGGCTACCTGACCGCAGGTCCCCCCGCCATTTTATGGGGATGGAGCAGAACGCGCCACCTACCAAATGGGGTGGAAGGCCCGGTCCTTAACTCCATTCTGTTCTTTTAGGAACACAACAGGAGTGACTGAGGAGGCCCTCAAAGAATTCAGCATGATGTTTAAGTGAGTATGGCCTCCCCTGCCGGGCACGCGGGCTCAGCACCGGGGCCTGGGTGCTGAGCCGTCCTCCATTTGTACTACAGACACTTTGACAAAGACAAGTCGGGCCGGCTGAACCACCAGGAGTTCAAGTCCTGCCTGCGCTCCCTGGGTTATGACCTGCCCATGGTGGAGGAAGGGGAGCCAGACCCCGAGTTCGAGGCAATCCTAGACACTGTGGATCCGAACAGGTGAGCTTTAGGGATGGTGCTGGAGGCAGCTCTGTCTTCGGCTCCTCCTAGGCCCCCCTTGCTCACCGCACTCGCTCCTCCCCAGGGACGGCCACGTCTCCCTGCAAGAATACATGGCTTTCATGATCAGCCGTGAGACGGAGAACGTCAAATCCAGCGAGGAGATCGAGAGCGCCTTCCGGGCCCTGAGCTCCGAGGGAAAGCCTTACGTGACCAAGGAGGAACTATACCAGGTCTGGGGCTCTGCTTCCCTACCCTGGGGACAAGGGTCGAGGTTTCCTTTGGAAAGTAAAGCCTGAGATTGCCCTGGGGTCAGGGTCAGAATGAGTCTAAGTTAACAAACCTCCCTTTTGAGCCCTCTTCTGCTGGGTGCAGGCATTTTATCCCCATTTACCAGTGAAACTCACTCCAGACCTGTCTGAAGCAGCTCTTAGAAGTGGCTGCGGTCTCTGGGCAGGGACATTCCCGATGTCCGCACCTCCCCCGGGTGTCAGCGGACTGGACTGACAGGTGTGGTCCCTTCCCCTCCAGAACCTGACTCGGGAACAAGCCGACTACTGCGTCTCCCACATGAAGCCCTACGTGGATGGCAAGGGCCGCGAACTCCCCACCGCCTTCGACTACGTGGAGTTCACCCGCTCGCTCTTCGTGAACTGATCCCGCTCCTCGCTCCGCCCGGCCCACGCTGCCCGCCCTGCCGTTGCCTTGCTGCATGACACCTCCTCTCTGTGCTCTTAAAATATTCCAGTGTTACTTTCCAATGTGAGCTTAAGTCCGCTTAGCCTGGGAGAAGACTTAGTAGAAAATGGTGCTTCGATAAACCGCTTCCGGTCAAGTCGCACTTGCCCCGTTGCCGTGGGGACCCAGATTCCCTTCGTGAAGCCCGCTGCCCCATTCCGACTCGGCAATCTCGGCGGCGGGCCAGATCCCCTCTTGTTCTCTCCCCTCCCTTTTGTTTTCATGTGAAAGACAAATAAATGACTTGACTCCCCCAGAAGCTCGTGTTGTCTTCATTCGGCCTCTGTCGGAACTCCAGAGCTCAGCTCAGGTGCAGCTTGCTCCTGCCCCCGACCCCCCACCCCCACCCCGGTTGTCCTCAGGCGGCCACCTCTGCTGCCAGCTGCTCCAGGTCCTCTGTCTCCCGGGGTCCTTGTTCGGTGAACTCGGTGCTCAGCTGCCACACCTTTACAGTGCCCTTGGCGTCACCGGCAGCCAGGAGCTGAGTCTGCTGGCGATTAAACTCAAGACAGTAGACCGGGCTATCATCCTGGGTTTGCTTGATTGAAACTGTGGGTTTCTGGGAGCTTTTCTGTAGATCAAACAGCTGCACATCACCTGCAGGGAGAGAGAATCATGGGACAAGAGGCCCAGAACAGTGGCCTGTGCACCCAGGAAGAGAAACTCATGGCACAAGAGAAGTCCACCTGGTTTAGCCCTCCTTCCCCCACCTGCTGCCTCTCCCCAGCTCAGAATTCCAAGTACGTGCTGGGCCCGTATCACTTAAATGGATCTGAGCCTATCGTCCTATTTCCTACCTTCCCCGGAAGCAGCCGCAAACACCAAGGGGCGCACTGGGGACCAGCGCACGGCAAACAGGTACTTGTGGGACAGCTGCAGGGAGGCCAGGGGCTGGGCCTGCAACATGGAGTACAGGTGGATGTGGCCGTCGGTCCCCGCACTCAGGAAGAGATTCCTGGACAGGATGAAGGGCAGAGAGCCAGGCAAGGGAATGAGTACCGGGTGTCCTGCCCAACTTCCCCTGGGCTGTCACGTTCCTGAAAAGTCTCCATGGACCCCCAAACTGGGAATCCCCTTAGGGAGAGAAGGGCCAATCCCCAGGAGCCAACCACCCGAGCGCCGAGTAGGAGGGCTCAAATAGCGAAGACCTGGGCCCAGGCCAGACCACAGGCCCTGTAGGCCGCTCTATGGGGCTTCCTCACCCTCCCTGTGCCAGGTGCTCTGTGGCCTCCTCTACCTGTGGAAGGGGGAACAGCTCACAGAGTAGATGGGACCACCATGGGGAGAGAAGGTGAACAGTGCTGGGGCCCGCAAGGGCACAGAGCTAGGCATCCGCGTGAGGGCGGCCTCTTCTGCTGCCAGGGAACACTTGAGCGGGAAGCCACCTTCCGTGCCCAGAACAAAAAGGCTGGGGTCAAAGCCGGAGAAAGCCACCGCCGTAGCACCCACCTCGGTCTCCCCCCGGGGAGGCTGTGGAGAAATGAATGGCAGGGCAGAGCCAAGGGAATCTGGTCAGAGTCCCACAAGAGCCGAGTCACGCGAGTGGGAGCCACGTGACCTCAGTTGCTAGCACCGCTGCTCGTGCCGCCTGCCGCCACCCCCAAGGCCCACTTGCGGGGGTCCTACGGTGGGCGGGCGGGCAGGGGCAGCAGCTGGGGCCCCACGTACCTTCTTTAGCTTGGTGTTCTTCGGGAGCTGCTGCACGACCAGGGCGAAGCCCTCCGTGAGCTGCAGCTGGCCCACCCCGCCCCCCTGCCAGAGCAGCACTTTCCCGTCCGTGGCCACACTCAGCACCTGGAAGCGGTGGCTGTGCCGGGGCTCAGGTAGCCAAAGCACCTGGGACAACAGGGTACGGGACCAAGGTCAAGAAAGAGCTGCTTGCTCCCCAGGCTGCCCCCATTTCCCAGCAAGACCGGCAGTCACCCTCATCCCCCAACTACCCCTTCTCTTGCGGGAAAACCAAAGGGAGAATTCTGGGGGAGGCCCGGAACCGCCTCACACACCTGGGGGCAGACCCGAGGGTTCCGAGGTCCCTCCCTGAGACGCCAGGATAGCTGGGAGCCCCACATGGCCACTTGGAAGTTGGGGGAGCTGGGAGTGGCCCAGGGCCTGGGCGTGGCAGGGGGGCGGGTGTGACTTCTGCCCCGGGGGGCTAAGAATGCCGAAGGCCGAAGGCCGCTGTCCCTAACTGCCAACTCCTTGGTGACCTGCTGTGGCTGTGCGAGCAGGCCCCCTCTCTTCCGTTTCACCTCAAGGAGCAGGCCAGCGACAGCAGCACTCAGTTCAGGGAGAAGGGGAAGGTGCCGCCCCGCCCCCCACCGCGGCCCACTGCTCTGACCTGGTACACAGGGTCGGTGTGCGTGTCGTCCGTCAGGCCCGTGCGCCACAGCAGCGGGTCCTCAGGATGGCTCACGTCCCACACCAGCACCTCACCACTGTACAACCCGCCTACGGGACCAAGCGCGCCCGGACAAGAGCTGACTCACGCGCAACAACCCGGTGCCCCAACCGAGCACCAGCCCCGCCCGCCCGCCCAGGGAGCAAGGACGGGGAGCCGCTTCCCCAGAGTCGCCGGGGGGGAGGAAAAGTCCTGCCCTCCCCCCACTCTGGCCTGCTGTGCCCCCACCCACCCACTGCCAGGCTGATCTCCAGGCCCGACACCCTGCCGTGCCCTCCGGCACAACCCCTTTCCCAACACGTGTGGCTCCTGTCACCACCCACGGCTCCCCGAGGGTGCCCCTGTCGCCCTGCCTCGAGTCCTGACCAGGCTGCACCCTTGCGTGGCCCACACCCCATTAAGACTCAGCAAGGACCCGCCAACGCCCCCACCACCCCCCCCCCCCCCCCTTCCCCCCCCCCCCCCCCCCGCCACCGCCTTTCCTCCCCATCCTCCTCCTCCACGCTCCACAACTGGCACGGCATCCTCACCTGAGCCCAGGGCTCTGCTCCCCAAGCAGACCTGCCCCAGCCGTGCCTGGGGGCCGAGGGCCCAGTGGAGAGCTCCCCTGTGGGCACCCTGCACAGGGTGGGGAGCAGAAGACGGCTCACCTGCGACATGGGACGGCTGTGTGGGGTGGAAGGCCAGGCACATGACGGCGCTGGGCACCTCCACCACTGCTGACGGCTGCTGGGGGTTCAGGCCTCGCCTGTCCAGGTTCCAGGTACACACGAAGGACTTCAGCGTGCTCCAGTCCCCGTCGTCCAACCTGCACAGGGACATGCCTGAGCCGGCTCTGCCCCGAGGCCAGGATCTCGCCCCCACCCTGCTCCTAGCACCAGACCCGCCACCCACCCACCCACCGCCCCCAGATCAGCCTGCGTCCCCGTCACACCCAGACCGTACTGGGTGCTGTAGTGGCACAGGTTCCTCCATAGCACAGTGGCAGGACCTCCTCTAGAAAAGGGTTCCCGAGAACCAAGATGGGTCCACACGATAGCAGGGTTGGGGAACTGTGGCCCATCAGGAAACGGCTCACGGAGAAGAGGGGGCAGGCCCAGGGCGCTCTGCCCTATGCTGGCAGGTGGGCACCAGGACTGTGGGCTCTAAGCCCCTCCCTCTGCTGCTCTTTCCAGCCAACCTGGTGCCTAGGCAGCCTTGAGAATAAAAAGACTCCCAGAATGGCCAAGCTCCAGGCCAACCTTCACCACACAGACAGGGAGAAAGAGGCTTAAACCAGAGTCTGAGGACCTCCCATTGCCCCACAGCCACCCCTGCTGCCACTCACCGGCCATAGGCACAGGCCACCACGGAGCCGGTGCTGTTCCAGGAGACACTGGTCACATGCAGACCCTGCCCCTGGGCTGGGGGGTAGCCCAGGGTGTGCAGACACATGACCTGCAAGAGACAAACCATCCCTAGCCCTGAGCCACAGAGCCCCCCAAAAGGCGGCCTTGTAGCCACCTAAAAACCACTACTACAAGCTTGGACCTCCAAAGCCACCCAGGTCCGCTGCCTGGTCCTGGAGGGAAATGTAGAGCCTTCATCCCAACACCACCCCAAACAGGATACTTCCAGAAACCCAGAAGAAAGGATCTTACGAACCGAGACAGATGCCAGGTTCTGGCTCAGAGTAAGACCCTGTTCTATACACAGTTTCAAAAGCTCTGGCTCCTGGAACTGGATGGTGCTCTATGTGCCACTAGACTATGCACCTGGAAATGGTTACAGTTTGGGGCGCCCGGGTGGCTCAGTCGGTTCAGCGTCCGACTTCAGCTCAGGTCATGATCGCGCGGTCCGTGAGTCTGAGCCCCACGTCGGGCTCTGGGCTGCCCCTCCCTGGCTTGCACACTCTGTCTCTCTCTCAAAAACAAATAAACATTAAAGCAATTTTTTTAATGGTTACAATTTTATGACTATTCTACCACATTAAATAAAAAACCATTTTTTTTTAAACCTCTGGCAGCTTCCCTCTCAGCCCATAGCAGCCTGGCACACCAAATGAAAAGGCTGGCAGTGCTGGCCACGGTGAGCGATCAGCCCAAGGTTTCTGGGAGGGGATGTGCCACACAGATCAAAACGTCTGTGATAAGCTGCATACTCCTTGACCTTATGACTCCATATAAAGAAACTACCCGATGGAAAGAATCTAAAACGTGTAAAAAGCTGTATGGTGGGAACCCTCACACACTGCTAGCAAGGACGGAGAATGGCAAGGCCACGGTGGGGAGACAGTCTGGTGGGTCTTCAAAAGCTAAAACATAGAGGCACCACACAACCCGGCAATTCTGCCCCTAGGTACACGCCCAAGAGAACTGAGCACACACGTTTACCGGGGCGCCCTGCTGGCTCTGTCCCTGGAGCATGCGACTCTGGATCTCAGGGTCGTGAGTTCAAGCTCCACGCTGGGCACAGAGATTGCTTAAAAATTTTTTAAAGATTAAAAAAAAGCTGTCCAGTGTGGTAGGAGGTGAAGGGAACTCAAGAAAACCTTTTGTGCGGGGTGCCTGGGTGGCTCAGCCAGTTGGGCATCTGACTTCGGCTCAGGTGATAATCTTGTCATTTGTTGAGTTCGGACCCGCGCCAGGCTCTGTGCTGACAGATTGGAGCCTGGAGCCTGCTTTGGATTCTGCATCTCCCTCTCTCTCTGCCCTTCCCCTACTCATGCTGTGTATCTCTCCCTCTCTCTCTCAAGGATAAACATTAGGAAAAATTAAAAGAAAGAAAAGAAAGAAAAGAAAGAAAGAAAGAAAGAAAGAAAGAAAGGAGGGAGGAAGGGAGGAAGGGAGGAAGGGAAAGGAAAGGAAGGGAAAGGAAAGGAAAGGAAAGGAAAGGAAAGGAAAGGAAAGGAAAGGAAAGGAAAGGAAGGTTTCTTGATCTGGGTTCTGGCTCCACAGAAATGTTTTACTTTGGAAAGCCACAGGCCTGGACACTTGTGGTTTGTGCACTTCTTTACGTCATGTTCAACTAAAGTGTACATCAGAAAGGCGCCACAGACATTAAGTTATTTGTCACAACACTACGTATACCTGCAACCCACTACTTATACCCAGTGCACTTTAAAATCTGAAGATAAACCTACAATGTGGGAGAAGGGGGACCAAGGGACTTCTCTACACCTTCACTGTGGCGGACAGGTGTTGGCCAAGACTCAGAATGGCATGGCCATGCCTGGGTGGCTCAGTCAGTTAAGCGTCTGACTTCGGCTCAGGCCACGACCTCACAGTTCGTGAGTTCGAGCCTCGCATCAGGATCTCTGCTGTCAGCACGGAGCCTGCTTCAGATCCTCTGCCTCCCTCTCTCTCTGCCCCTCCCTTCCTGTTTGTTTTCTCCTCCCCCCTCCTCAAATAAACATTAAAAAAAGAAAAAAGAAAAAAAAGACTCAGACCGGCACAAAGGGTGAACTGCCTGCACAGAGAACACACCTGGATAAACTCGGCTCAAAAAAATAAAGTGTATGGATGAAACATTAGGTGGTGTTTTATTTTTATTTATTTTTATTTTTTCGAGAGAGAGCGTGTGCAAGCAAAACAGGGACAAAGGGAGAGGGAGAGAGAGAATCTCGAGCAGGCTCCACGCTCGGTGCAGAGCCTAATGTGGGGCTCAATCTCATGACCATGAGATCAATAGCCAGAAATCAATAGTCAGATGCTCAACCAACTGAGCCACCCAGGCTCCAATTAGGTGTTTCAAAAGGACACATGTGAAGTCTCCATAGCAACCTGACAACACAGAACAGGCTTTGCTCCCGACCAGAAAACACCCCAAGACTGGCCACAGTGACTCACAGCTGTCAACACACGTGTGAAACAAGGGGCAGGAAACAACAGAACCAGGAGGTCAGCGGTTCCAGTGGGAGACCCTGGGTGGTCTCTTCCTTATCTCCAATTTCTAAGCTTTCCACAAGGTTGTCCCACTGATTGTAGAATTCTGACATTATGGTTTCTCGTTAAGAGCAGCATCCCAGCCCTTCCAGAGCTACTACAGCAGTGCCAAGGACAATGATGAAATGTCAAGGCCAACACCTTGACAGAAGTAGAGAGAAAAACCCCAAGACAGTAATTCCATCATGAGGGAATCAACAAAGAACTGATGCAAAACAAGAAGTGGGAGGACAGACTCGCTGTCGATGTGATATAACAGCAAAGTGCTAACGCCCTCCTCTGCCCAATGCTCGCGCACCGCTAACATGCGGGGCTGCCCAGGGCCAGCTCACCAGGCTGCCACTCAAAGGGGGCAGCCTGATCTCCCGCCCACCCTCGTTTCTGGAGGATACCTCTCTAGAAGTGAAGCTGGGCGTCCACCCACAGGGGACTCAGATAAAGGACGACGTGTCCGTGCAGTGGGACCCAGTGTAGCCGCTGGGACGCCTACAGCACCTTTGTAGGAACTGACATGGAAAGCTCAAAGTGACAAAGGTCATCAGGAAAACGTACAGTGCTTTCCACTTGTTTAAAATGTTCTCAGTGACAACACTAGTCATGATGCTTGTGTTAGTGTAACACAGAGAAGACTCTAAAGGCGTGTGGGCGTGGGAACAAAGTGTCCCCTCCCACTGTCTACATGGTATATGTTCTGTATTTCTATACTGCCTGGACTTGTTATAATGAACATACATTGCTTCTGTAGTCAGAAAACAGATATTTTGGCACCTGGGTGGCTGAATCCGTTAATAAGGGTCCGAGTTCAGCTAAGGTCACGATCTCACGGCTTGTGAGTTCGAGCCCCACGTCGGGCTCTGTGCTGACAGCTCGGGGCCTTGAGCTTGCTTTGGATTCTGTCTCCATCTCTCTCTGTCCCTCTCCTGCTCATGGTCTGTCTCTCTCTCGCTCTCTCTCTCAAATATAAATAAACATTAAAAAAATTTTTTTAAAGGAAAAAAACGTATTTTTTAAAGGGGGAGAAAGTAACACACACTTGGACCAAGTTAATCCATAGAAATGTGGGAACGTGCTAATAATAAAGAACAAAAGCTTAACCTCTGTAAAATTGGGTGGTGGGGCCGTGGGGCACGAGCAATGGCAAGGAGAGACAACAAGCTGGGCTCTTCCTCTTCCCTGAGCCCTTCTTGTGCCCGGCTTATAAGGAGTCAGTGACTGCCCACTGCGGTGTGGCCTCGGCAACTGCATTTCAGAGTGATTTTGAGGACTTCCCTCAAACTGATTTTCCCATGCCTTCCAGTGACTTGGTGGGAAGAGGGCAGCGGGGGGGAGAGGCTAGAACAGGGCTATGACCTCTGAATACATAGTTACTCATCTGTTTCTACAGGAAGAAAGCACTGTATAAAAAAAAAAAGTTTGGCTCAGAACTCCAAGGCTCCCCAGTCGAGGGCCCGCAGCCGTGAGCGAGCAGCCTGTCCACAGGGGAGGCTGAGGCCCAGCAGGGAGCAAAAGCCAAGAGCCCCCCATTCGTCTCAAAGCCTAGCCTGCCTGTGCGGCCGGACACCTAAGTGTACAGGGTCACTCTGAGCTGAGCCTCGGAGACACTGAAGTCACTAGAGCATGGCAGTGAAACCAGACAGACCAGGGCTCAAATCCCAGCTTGGCCCGTTACAGCTGGGCGACCGTGGACAAGTCAGTTAGCCTCTCTGGGCCTTGTCTATAAAACAGAGATCATCCAAGTACCGCCTCATGCAGCTGTGCTGAGGAGTGAATGAGATGGCACAGAGAGCCCTCACCACATGGTGCCAGGGGAGACAGCCGAGCGGTGGAGAAAGTCTGGTCCAGAGTCAGACTCCCCAAGTTCAAGCCTTGCCTCTACTGCTGACTAGCTCCATGTGATCCCAGAAAAATCCTTTCAACTCAGGAGCCTCCCCATCCCCAGCTGTAAATGGAGGTAACCACAAACTACTTCTTGACAGCAGGGAAGCCTCAATGACTTACTCTCATAAAACTCGGCTCAGCACCTGGCAAAAAGTAAGACCTCCATGAACGCAGTTACTATTATTGCTATTAACAGCATCTGGCCTAAGAGGACTTCCAACGGGGGCGGGCGAGGCTCAGGCTGGGGCAGAGGAGGAGGGTGTCCCAGGCTGCAGTTCCCTACCGTTGGCTGCTGCTCTGTCCAGTTCACCTCGAAGCCGTCAAAAGCGTGGCTCTGCCAGTTCTTATTCAGCTCTCGGATAACCATGGCCTCCACCCTCCGAAGAAAGGCTGCCAGCCTGGGGCTGTCGTGCTGGGCCACAGACCGAGCGCTGACCGGTGCAGGGACCTCGGTCTGCACCTCAGCATCCGCATGCTTCCGGGTCTGGACAGACGCTTCAGCAGTGGCAATGCTCGCCGTCTGGCAACTTTTCTGCAGAAAATCAAAACCCAGTGGTCACCAGTCAGCGGTCAGTGGTCACCAGTCAACCCAGGTCACTAGTGACCGCCTGCCTGGGCACTCTGTTCCCCCTACTAAACAGCACCCCTCCCGCGCTGCTGCTTACCCTCGGGCCAATGGGC
The DNA here is from genome assembly GCF_023721935.1 of Panthera uncia. Classification (NCBI taxonomy): domain Eukaryota; kingdom Metazoa; phylum Chordata; class Mammalia; order Carnivora; family Felidae; genus Panthera; species Panthera uncia. The sequence continues at coordinate 84,842,926 of NC_064807.1, forward strand.
CTCTGGTCATCCTGCCTGCCCCGGTCTGCCTCTTTGCTCTTGTAACTGGCCCATCTTTCAAAGGAGGAGCCCGATCTGTGCGCTATGGGTGAAGATGATCCCTCAACCGTCCTATGTGCACTGGGCCACAGTGAGTGGTTCAGGGGTGGTCAACATGATCCAGTAAGAGCCTGACCCAGGACTTTTGGTGACACTAGGACACCATTTGGAGGGGATGCTGGAGTGTCGCTTCTCTTTTTTTTCCCCAGGAGTGCCCTTTGGAAGATCCCGACAGCAATGAGAATCCTGTAATATTGCAGCCAGCACAGGGAAGCATCGCAGACCTGGCCACCAGCATCTCCCTCCCTTCGCAGGCCCCTTCCAAGGTGCCCCCATGATCAAAGGAAGCAGGTGAGTCTGTGATGAGCTAGTTGGTAGAAAGAAGGCAGGCTCCTCCCCAGCTGCCTCTTTTCTCCACCCTGCCCTCTGTCTCCAATTCCTTGTCCCCTCTTTAGCTGGCCACAGGGATAGACATCAGACCAGGGAAGGAACTACCAGCCTCCCTTTCTTATGGACAGGACCCATCATTTATCAAATGAGGGGGCCTAGCAGATCGTCATCTGCAAGAGGCTCTGCTCACACAGCCCCTCACCAGGCACCTGAACGTGCAGGGCAATGACGAGGCCCGGAACCCCTGTGCACCTCCCCCACCTGGCTCAGGCTTGGGGGGGCAGGGCTGTGCACTAGGCCAGTGCCAGTAAGCCTAAAGGAAGGGAGCGGGCCCCACAAAGGGGCAGCTCTTCCTAGTACATGAAACACCTGTCCCCACGCTCCCCATCACATTCCACTAAATTGTCTTTTCTTATCTGCCTCCCATTAAATGGAGTTCCTCCAGCATCAGAACCCTGTCTGATCTCTATACCCAGCACTTTGCACGTATTTGGCACACGGCACAAGCCCATTTAGACAAGATATATGTACATATATTTTTATATATCTCCACTACACTGTATGTATTATGTTGTATACACACATAGACTATATATATCACACATATACTATTTACATATATTTCCTTTACACCACACACACACACACACACACACACACACACACATTATTTACTGAGTGTCCACTTGCCAGGCACTGTCTGGGTGCTATGGATACAGCAGAAAACAAAATGTGCAAAATCCCTGTGCCCGAGAAGCTTCCACAGGGGTTGGGGGTACACGAACAAGAAAATACCCACCAACTACCTATGGTGCCAAGTGCAGCAGATGTGTGGGAGAGAAGGGAACAGCCAGGGAGGTCTCTGGGGAAATGGCACTTGAGCTGAGGTGTGAAGGACAAAGGGAGAGCTGCAGGAGAGGGTCCTGGACAGAGATGGGAGGGGGAGGCCAGAGCAAAACCTTACAGTAGAAAACGTTCCGTGCTCAGAGACTGGACAGCAGGTGGCGTGCCTGGCCACAGTGGGTAAGGAGGGTGGCCCGAGCACAAGGGCAAGGCCAGGAGGTGTCTGAGAGCCACAAGGTGTGGCCTGAGTGGGTTGTAAGCAGGGCCATGCCTTTTTGGCTGCTCGGGAAGAAGCGAGGAGCAGAGGACAGGTTTGACAACCAGTGGAATGCGATGGCAAATTCTGGGAAAAGAGAACACAGAAGCAGTTCTCCTGGGCCTCGTTCAGACCGAGATGCCTCCCATCCACATGGAGGTGTTGAGGATTCCCGAGAGCGGTCGCAAGGCGTGAGGCTCTGGAGAACATCCGACAGAGACATGACTTGAAACCACAGCACTGGAGGGGTCCACCAAGGGAGTGTGCACACTGAGGAATTCGTGGATGGGCATGAGGATCAGAAAGCATACAGGCTTGGGGTGCCTCAGTTGGTTAAACATCTGACTTCAGCTCAGGTCATGATCTCATGGTTCATGGGTTGGAGCCTCGTGTCGGGCTCTGTGCTGACAGCTCGGAGCCTGGAGGCCGCTTCGGATCCTGTGTCTCCCTCGCTCTCTGCCCCTCCTCTGCTCGTGCTCTGACTCTCTGTCTCACAAAAATAAGTAAAGTGTAAAAAGAAGAAGAAGAAGAAGAAGAAGAAGAAGAAGAAGAAGGAGGAGGAGGAGGAGGAGGAGAAGGAGAAGAAGAAAGAAAGAAAAAGAAAAGAAAGTAAAGAAAGTATACAGCCTGAGCCAAAATTCTAAGAGACTGGGTGAAAATCAAGCTTCCAGAAGCCACAATGATGGCAAGAGTGTTAGTTACTAAGTGCTAACTCAGGCACTGTCCCAAAAGTTTTACCCATATCTTATTCATCCTCACAACCACCCTATGAAGAAACTCCTATTTTTGCATTACTAACATGGACACTAAGGCACAAAGAAGTAATTCACCCAAGATCACACGGCAAAGAGGTGATCACAGTAGGCCTTGAATTCAGGCAGTCTGACCTGTGACACGAAACTGTCCCTCAGCCATGGTGTTCTCACCCAGTCTAACATCCTGGACACTCATCACATCAGATAAACTCAGAAAAAGTTTCTAAAAGAATGTTACCCCAATGACTTAATCTAAGACAAAAATGTCCACAAGATAGCAAGCTGTTATCTTTCCATCTACTTCCATTAATATTTCTTTGCTGGGGTGCCTGGGTGGCTCAGTCGGTTAAGCGTCCAACTTCAGCTCAGGTCACGATCTCAGTTTGTGGGTTCGAGCCCCGCGATGGGCTCTGTGCTGGCAGCTCGGAGCCTGGAGCCTGCTTCTGATTCTGTGTCTCCCTCTCTCTGCCCCTCCCCCACTCGTGCTCTGTCTCTCTCTCTCTCTCAAAAATAAATAAACATTAAAATTTTTTCTTAAATATTTCTTTGCTGCTTGCTTATTCAGACAAAAGACAAATGTCAAAACACTAGGGAAAATTCACAGAGGAAAAAAAAACTTAAAACCAATGACACGCTGCACCCACAATTTTTTCTGTGAATTGGTAGGAAACTACTATCATTATTCTCTTTTCATTCTGGGACAACTAAGTAGTTTCCATAGTTCAAGATCTGACTATCTGGCCCGACCCTGATCCGTCCCATACATCCCATCCCATCTGGAGATGAAGCCCCAAAGCCTCCAGAAGGGAAGGGCTTGCCCAAGGATACCCTGTGTAGACTGGTACCTTCTGTGCCAGGCAGTGTGTGGCTGGACTGAGGCTCCCATAACAAGCCCTCTGAGACATCAGAGAAGTCAGGGAAGAATGAGATCCTTGCTTTCTGGGCCTCAGCAAGGTCAGGAAGAGGGGTGTTAAGGATGCTGGGCTCCCACACCTCAGAGGCAGAGGCACTACAGGAGGGACTGGGACCAGACTTTAATTACACCGGGAGGTGTGGCCAAGGGAAACAGAAAAATTCCCAAACCAAGATCACCAGTCACCACGGTCTGGAGTCTGAAGTCCCAGTGACCTCCAGCAGAGAGGAAGGCAGTGAGATTCAGGGACCAGAACCCAGTGTGGGAGCCCAGCTCTCCTGCCCCCAGGAGAGCCTGCAGACACCCAGAATGTCAGGACTCCTACCCAAGCCACCAAATGTGTCCCAATACCAGGACTGTAGCTTCTGACTAGATGAGAAGTGGACGCGAACCTAGGCTGGGCCAATCAAGCTCTCTCAGGGAAATTCACAACAGAGACAAAGATTTAACAAGATGGCATATGCCTAGAACGGAAACCTGGAAACGTTGGCCCCAACAATTAGCCAGGGCCACAACCAGGAGACAAGCAGAGACAGGCCTCGGGGGATACATGTAACATCAGAGTTGAGAGGTGGGGGACCCCCAAGTTTCCTAGATTCCTCAGGACCAGCTGCACCTTCAGAGGCCCAGGAGACATCCCAGCATCCTGAAGAGAAGTGCTTGACAGGAGCTGGTTTGGGCTAGTTTCTGTCACTTGCTATCAGAGTCCTACACTGACCCCTAGGAAGGCTCCCTGACTCCCAGGCCAATACCTCTCAACGCCTCACTTCTGAAATAATGGGTCTCTAGCTGGCATCTAGGACTGGCCGATCAATTTCAGGAACACTGGTGATGACAGGGGAAACGGCCCCACTGGTCAGGTGATCAGCCACCACCCCAGGCCCCGAGGGGTGTGCTGAGAGAATACTGGGCTCTGCCTTGCATTCAGGTTCAGGCTGAGATTGACCAATGTCAGGTTAACTGTGCTCATGTGTGACTCAGTCATTCAGAAACCAGCCAGCCAGAAAAATGTATTCAGGGGGTATCGCTATGAGGCATGAGTACTTCAAAGTCATGAGTAGAACAGTCACTTTCTTACTAAAAATATACATTCTAGGGGCACCTGGGTGGCTCAGTCGGTTAAGTGTCTGACTCTTGATTTCAGGTCAGGTGATGATCTCACAGTTTGTGGGATCAAGCCCCACATCAGGCTCCACTCTGACAGTATGGAGCCTGCTTGGGACTCTCTCTCCCTCTCTTTCACCTCTCAAAATAAATAAACTTAAATAAGTAAATAAATACACACATACATATATACATACATACATAACATACACACATTCTAGGGGTGCCTGGCTGACAGTGCAGAGCCTGCTTAGTATTCTCTCTTTCCGTCTCTTAAAATAAATAAATAAAACTCTTAAAAAGAAATACATTCTAGGGGCACCAAACTGGCTCAGTCAGTAGAGCATGTGACTCTTGATCTTGGGGTCATGAGTTCAAGACCCATGTTGGGTACAGAGATTATTTAATTTTATACATTCTAGATCTCCTCGACTCTACAATGTATTGTTTATAAAACATTCCAATTGTTTAATAATAGCTCTTCAGGGGAAAACTAGATTACATACACGGGCCATCTGTGAGACACACCGATTTTTAAGATGTGTCCTATGACTGAGGAACATCGCCATCCAGAGAGGAGGCGTCTTTGAAGGTCTGAGATGATGTGCAAAGGGAGGCCAAGCCCCCATCGGTCCCTTGGGTAGCAACCACTACCAGCCAATAGAAGCGGCACACGGCATCTCATTTCATCAACCAGCACGTCTGACTCGCGTGCAAAAGGACCTCAAAGACATTCTAGACCTGACTTCTCAACGGGCAGGCCCCAGAGTCCCTCAGAAGCTTGCTAAAACACAAGCTGCCTCCTCCAGCAGGGGGGCCGAGAGTGTGCTTTGTGAACAAGCCCCCAGATGATGCTGAGGCTGCAGGTGCAGAGGGCTGTTACTCAGACCCCACCTGTGGGTCTCACCCATCTGTATGCTTCCCAGGGCCACAGCCCAGGGTCCATCACCTCTTGCCCCCCCCCCCCCCAGCCCACAGCGCAGACCATGCTCTCACACACCCCCCACTTCTACCTCTGTCACTCTGGGAGCTGAAGCTTCACCTGGGGTGGGGTGAGATATGGTTCATCCCGGAGGCTGAGGGATGCTGTTAAGCCCACCTGAAGGACGCTGCCGGGCAGGTGGGGTGCGTGTGGCCTGTCGCCGTCACCTCGCCACATCCAGCGGGCCCACTTCTGATCCTCCTCCCCAGAATTTCCCTTGTCCTCAGGTGGCCGTCACCCCCAAGGCCTCCCCCCACTTCTACCTCCTTCCCCATCAAGTCCTGCACACACACCTGATGAGAACACAGGTGTGATGGGAGCAGGGAGGACTCCGGCCTGAGCCAGCGTCTCTGGGCCCACACTGCAAACCCCCTGAGCGAGCACCACAATTTGACGCAGGTGTGAGGCACAATTCACAGCTAATGAGCAGACAAGGTGAGACAGGAATGTCTTAGATGCAAAGTTGAGCTGAGCGGGTTTCCTTTTTTTTTTTAATTTATTTACTTTTGAGAGAGACAGAAACACAGTGTGAGTAGGGGAGGGACAGAGCGAGAGGGAGACAGAGAATCAGAAGCAGGCTCCAGACTCCGAGCCGTCAGCACAGAGCCCGATGCGGGGCTCGAACTCATGAACCGTGAGATCGTGACCTGAGCCGAAGTTGGACGCTTAACGGACTGAGCCCCCCAGGCACCTCCGGCTGAGTGGGTTTCGTGGTGGGATACAGGGACAACTGTGTCACCAGAGGCCTCTGAGAACGTAGAGTAACGGAACAATCTCCAGTTCATGTGAACTTGCCTCTTAGTATATCGGGGCAACAAACAGCTACTCAGAGAAGAGCGTGGAGCCAAGAGCCAACCAAGAGGACAATCGCAGACGTTTCCATGGAAGTTGGGAGATGCGTTAGGCTACACAACCTTGGAGCCGCAATTACTGCCGACTACCTTGGTGTCGTCTTGGTCTTTCAGTGTGCTCTCATGCCCCTTGAAAAAAAAATCTAGTATGGAAACTGTGTAGCAAACCCAAAGGTAGAGAACCACGGATTTAATTCTCCTTGAAAATTTGTAACAGGCCAGACCCAGGTTCAAAACAAACGCCCTCCAGCAGGGGGTGACATTGGCTACAGAAGCCACCAAGGCGAAGAGGCAGCCTGGGAAGAAGGAAGAGCCCGTGGGCAGGCAGCTAGTTGAACTCCAAGCAGGGGAGGAGAGTCGCAGCCTATGTGGGATGTCAGCACACAAGAAGATTATTCAACCCAGTATTTCCTGGGTGCCTCCAGGAGGTGCAAAAGTACACAAGACCCACTCCCTGCCTTCTGGGAGCTCGCAGTCCCAGAGACACAGACCTGAATGTCCAAAATGCATTCCATGGATGAAAAAGTTCCAGAACCAGATAGTGGTGATGGTTCCACATGGTGAATGTACTGGACACCACTCAATTGTACACTTAAAAATTTCTATTTTTTCTAATTTCTAGGGAAATTTCTATTATATGTACCTTTTTTTAAAAAGTTTTTTTATATTTATGTGTTTCTGAGACAGAGAGAGACAGAGCACGAGTGGGGGAGGGGCAGAGAGACAGAGGGGGACAAAGAATCCGAAGCAGGCCCCAGGCTGTCAGCACAGAGCCCGACGCGGGGCTCGAACCCACAAACCGCGAGATCATGACCTGAGCCAAAGTCGGACGCTCAACCGACTGAGCCACCCAGGCTACCCCCTTTTTTTAATTTTTTTTTTAACAAACTTTTTTAAAAATTTTTTAAATGTTTTTTTAAATTTATTTTTGATACAGAGACAGAGTGTGAGCGGGGGAGGGTCAGAGAGACGGGGAGACACAGAGTCCGAAGCAGGCTCCAGGCTCTGAGCCATCAGCACAGAGCCCGACGCAGGGCTCGAACTCATGAACTGCAAGATCATGACCTGAGCCGAAGTCGGACGCTCAACTGACTGAGCCAGTCAGGCGCCCCTCTATTATATGTATCTTTTTAAAAATTTTTTTTATGTTTATTTATTTCTGAGACAGAGAGAGAGCACAAGCGGGGGAGAGTCAGAGAGAGAGGGAGATGCAGAATCCGAAGCAGGCTCCAGGCCCCGAGCCATCAGCACAGAGCCCAACACGGGGCTCGAACTCACAGACTGTGAGATCATGACCCGAGCCGGAGTCAATTGCTCAACCGATTGAGCCACCCGGGCGCCCCTCTGTTATATGTATCTTTCCACAATTTTTTTTTTTTTAAGTAATCCCTACACCCAACATGGAGCTCAAACTCACGACCCGAGATCAAAAGTCACATGCTCTACCAACTGAGCCAGCCAGGCTCTCCACCACAATTTTTAAAAAATGAAAAAAAAAAAAAAACACAGCCCACATTTTCCTAGGATCAGCATTGGGCTGGCTTCAGAAAGGTAATGCTGCTGCTGGAAAGGAGGATGCATTCAATTGGTGGTCTCAAATTTTGCTACCTATCAGCACGACCTGGGGAGCTTTAATAAAACCAGATTCTCAAGTCACAACACATACCAATTTAGCCAGAACCACTGGGAGGCAGACATCCATATTTTTCAGGAGTCTCCAGGACATTCCAGTGTCAACCATCTGGTTTGAGAAACCGCAGATGAGCAAGGAGGGATGATCAGGCACCCTCTATCTCAGGCAGCGGGACTGGTCCCTGACACGCCTCTGCCATCCGAGCAGCCCTAGGCTTTCAAACTGTTTTCTTATCCACAATCTCATTTAACCCCTCACAAGGGGGTGCCTGGGTGGCTCAGGTTCAGTTGGTTGATCCATCCATCCCCTCAGGAAGTATTCTAACAAGGACCCATTTTGCAGAAGAGATCGTGTGACTGGCCCAAAGCCCTAAAGAGGGTGTGCACCCCGGTCTTGAACCAAAGTCCAGGACCCTATCCCTCTGTAAACAGATTGGAATATGACAAGTAAAGCCAGGTCAGGCCAAAGACCATTAATATTAAAAAAAAAAAAAAAAAAGGGGGGGGGGGGGGGGGGGGAGCCAAGGGGCATCAGTTGATAGGGCCGTAGACCCCGTA
>NC_064807.1:84851348-84877726 GCF_023721935.1 Panthera uncia
GCTCAGTTGGTAGAGTATGAGGCTCCTGATCTCGGGGTCGTGACTTCAAGCTCCATGTTGGGTGTAAAGATTACTTTAAAAATAAAATCTGAAAAAAAAAAAAAAAAAAACCCTAAAAAAATTAAAAGAGAAAAAAAAATCCATCAATGGAACATGGAGGTACATTACAATATTGCACCGCTACATGGGCCAAAAACCACTGTCCAACTTTTCCAAAAAAACTTTTTAAAAAATTAAGAAACTGGGGCGCCTGGGTGGCTCAGTCGGTTAAGCGTCCGACTTCAGCTCAGGTCACGATCTCGCGGTCCATGAGTTCGAGCCCCGTGTCAGGCTCTGGGCTGATGGCTCAGAGCCTGGAGCCTGCTTCCGATTCTGTGTCTCCCTCTCTCTCTGCCCCTCCCCCGTTCATGTTCTGTCTATCTCTGTCTCAAAAATAAATAAACGTTAAAAAAACTAAGAAACTGTATTTAAAAATTAGCTAAAACACTAATCACAGGACTTATTGATAAGAAAAAAAAATGTAAACTGCCTAACAACTCATCAAAAGAGACTGGTTAAATAAAATGAAGTTACAAAAAAAAAAAATTTAAACATGGACATTTGTTCAGGATGTATTAAGTGAAAAAACTGGGTCTATGAAATGTTGTGCACAGTGTGATTCGTTTTTATTTAAAAAATGGGGCAGGGGCGCCTGGGTGGCTCAGTCTGTTCAGTATCCGACATCAGGTCATGACCTCGCGGTCCATGGGTTCCAGCCCCGCATCCAGCTCTGTGCTGACGGCTCAGAGCCTGGAGCCTGCTTCGGATTCTGTGTCTCCCTGTCTCTCTGCCCCTCCCCTACTCACGCTCTGTCTCTCTCTCAAAATTAAATAAACATTTAAAAAAAATTTTTTTATTTAAAATTTTTTTAAACATTTTATTTATTTTTGAGACAGGGAGATAGAGCATGAACAGGGGAGGGTCAGAGAGAGGGAGACACAGAATCCGAAACAGGCTCCAGGCTCCGAGCTGTCAGCACAGAGCCCGACGCGGGGCTCGAACTCACAGACCGCGAGATCATGACCTGAGCCGAAGTCGGCCGCTTAACCGACTGAGCCACCCAGGCGCCCCTTAAAAAATTTTTTTTAAATGGGGCAAAACAGACAAAGCAGGTACAAGTCGAATGGCCGGGGAATGGGGTGATTTTTATTTCCACTTTCTTTTTTTTCTTTTTTTTTTTTTGCATATCCAGATTTTTTCTAAATTTTGGACACACAACTTTTATAAAGAGAAAAAACTATTTTGGAAAAAGCCATTTACCTTCTTCTGACCCTTGCAAAATTCTTACAACTTAACAAAAAAAATCTGCTTCAGCAAGACAGGGAATGCTAGTTCAAGGGAACCACCCTCACAGATGGAAGCTTACACCTCCAGTGTTAGAATTAGTTCTTAGAACCTTACGGCTTAAAGCTATAGTTGCAAGGAAATGAACCTGCCTCAATTTCATTCTCTGTAAGGAAAAAAAAAAAAAAAGACGGATTCAGTGGTTCCCAGCCTAAAGTCTTCTAAAATCTGAATCTTCAGCAAGCAAGAGCTGTGTGATAAGGATGGAGATCAACTAAAATATCCACTTCGCTTTTCACCAGAACCATTTCTGTGCAGCCTGGTTAAGCGGGGAGTGCTTTCCAGGTAGATCAAATCCAGGCTTGAGACCCGCAGGCACACTACTGGCCTGAGGCAAGAAACCGGTCTTCCAGAGTTAGACTTCATTGGAAAACTCCCTAGTGTCGGGGAGGACCTGATGGGGTCACTCGCGCAGCAAGCAAGCTAAGCCTCGGTTCCCTCTTCTGGTAAATGTGCGGCACCCTACAACGCCCCCCCCCCATACCCATTTTCACCGAGGGGACGCCAACATCCCTACAATGATCTGCAAGGCACTATCTGACCCGCCTCGGCTTACCCTCTCTGACTTCAACCGGGACCACTCCCCCTTGTCTCATTCCTCGCCAGCTCTGCCACCTCCTCAAAACACAAGATCTGCTCCGACACCAACCCCAGGGCCTTTGCACTTGCAGTTTGCGCCGTCTGGCGGTTCTGCCTCAGGTATCCACTTGGCTCACTCACTCCTCCCGGTCTTCGCTCAATTGTCGCCTTCTCGGTGAGGCCCACCCACCCTCTCACTCTCCAAACCAGTCCTTCTGATCCCGCACCCTTCTTTTACTTTTGTCCATGATGGCACTACTCGCCCTCTGACACACGACAAAATTTAATTGCATAAGTTGCCTAAGGTCGGTGCCCTGCAAACGGCCCCAGGTCAGCTCCAGGAGGGACTTCATTCACTGACGGGTCCCCAGCGCCAGAACGGCTCTTGGCACACAGCAGGCCCTCAAAGTCCGCACAAAGACCCCTCCGGAGAAGACCTGGCACCCGGGAGCCCTGCCTCCTCAAAAAGCCTCGTTTTGTGTGCTTTTCATTAAACCACTGGAAAACCGGCGTGTCTCGACCTTAAATGCACTTCCTTCTTCTTTTTAAAGGAAAGTTAGTTTGAAACGCCTGAAAACTGCGGTTCACACAAAATCCTTCAAAACATGGGGTCTTCAGATGTTTTTAAGGAAAACCCCTTTTGTTGTCGGGTCTGGGGGGAGACTGGCACGAGAATGCCACAGGGCGGGTCTCCGTGGGTTAAAATACAAAAATAAAACGGGGGGACCCCAGAACCTGGCCCGGAGGCCGCGCGCGGACGGACCCTCGCCCTCCCTCCCGCGTCGCCGCGAGTCGGGCCCGCGCCCTCACCGTCTCCCGGCGGATGCCCTGGACGCCCCTCCACTGAGAAGGCACAGACGCCACGCCCAGGGTCTCGTCCTGCAGCGGCCCCGGCCGCCCCGGCCCCCCGGCGCTCGCAGCCCCGCCTGTCGCCAGCGCCTCAGCTCCCGCGCTTCCCGCCGGGCGGAACGGCCCGGGCTGCGCGCGGGTTGCCATGGAGATAGCGCCGCCCTGTCGCGCCTGCGCACTGCAACATGACCTTCGCCCCTGCGCCTCCAGAGCGGAAGCCTGGGGAGGTGAGGCCATCGGCACCATTTTTTAATGGGTCAGACAGCCACCTCCGAGACCTGAGAGAACGAGATAAATTATTCTTTTTGGCCAGTGTGTGACAAACCCGGCCAGTTTTGGATACTCCATCCCCAGGAGGGGCACGCCTGAGCATGTGCGGGTACCCCTGGCCCGGGAGGAAAGTGCGGAAGTGGGGCACCGTGCCAGGCTCAAAGATGGCGCAGAGCGGCCGGGCGCAGAGGCGAAGACTGGAGGCTGCGATCAGAGTGCGCGGATGAGTTGTGGGGCCTGGGAGTGCCCAGCGGAAAAGTTGGGTGCTCCCAGCAGATCCCGCTCCAGATTGCGGCCACTTCGAGGCCTGGTGCTCACTCTCTGCTCCGTAGTTTCTGCCTCGATAGAATGGTGATTTAAAATATCCATATGCGGATCGGGAGTTTGGTTGGATCATTGGAAGGCCCAAATGAGGTCGAATACAGAAGACGGCTTGTTACATCGAAATTAAAGACCCAAGTAACTACCAGTTATTGAGTGTGTGTCGTGCGTCGGTCGGGCAGAGCCCAGAGATTTATGTATATTGAACTTATTAAATGCTCAAAACAACTCTATGAAGAAGCAACTGCTCTAAGTCCCATGAGGGTGCCAGTGGTTTGAGAAGTAACTGCGCCGCTCATCCAATAAAACCCACAACACGTCTGCACAAGCCCCCGCAGATTGCTGCTTGGCCACAAAGCCCGCTTCTGGGCTTCTTGGCGGGTATCCTCCCGCCAGGTCCTCTGCGCTGCCTTCTTTCTATCCATGAACTCTTCAGGGATGCACCAACTCTGCACCCCCCTCACACAACTGAGTCCTCATTTAGGACCCTGTTCCAGCCAAGGCCATAAAGACTGATTAGATTAACAGCACTGGGGGCGGGGGGCGGGGATGGAATGCAATAGAAATTTCTTCCAAAAAGAACCAGACAAAATTCTCCTTGTGAGGCCCTCTTAACGCTAAAGAATGTACACATGTCACCGAAGATTCCAAAAACCACACTCAAAAAGAAGCTCAAGGCTGTGGGAGTCAAGAGGCCTAGATTTGAACACCGTTTGAATAGTGCTGTGTCCTTTTTAGTAGACTTGGTAATTCTCTGGGCCTCGGTTTCCCAGCTGTAAAATGAGGCTAGTGAGACTGGACCTGCTTTCCCTGACCAAGGGAAATATTTCAGGAAGAGAAGAGTGGTCCACAGTGTTAAATTCCCCAAACAGGTCAATGAGGATAAGGCCAGAAAATAGATCAGCCACTGAAACTGGCGTTCTGAATGATATCTGATGACCTTAGTGAGAACAATTTCAGTGGAATACGGGGAACAAAAGTCAGCCTGCAGAGGGTTTAAGAATGAAAGAAGGAAGCAGAAAAAGTAATGGACATTATTGACCAGCTAAACACAGGAAGTGGGTACGAGTATAAATTGGTAAAATCTAATTGGAGGGTAATTTGACCTTAAAGTCTCCTCTTTAATCTAGAAATCTTACTTGTGGGAATTTTTCCTGTGTCAACGATTACAGGTCTGCACAGATGTTGAGCCCCAAGGATATTCAACAACACATCATTTATCATAATATTACCATGATAATAGGAGGATCCTGCGGTCAACCTAAATTTCCAAGCAAAGTCATGCCACACAACAGGTGTTCACTAAATATCTGAGAAAGAATGTATAGTAGGCCTTTAACGGAGTATTTCTTTTTTTTTTTTTTCCAACGTTTTTTATTTATTTTTGGGACAGAGAGAGACAGAGCATGAACGGGGGAGGGGCAGAGAGAGAGGGAGACACAGAATCGGAAACAGGCTCCAGGCTCCGAGCCATCAGCCCAGAGCCTGACGCGGGGCTCGAACTCACGGACCGCGAGATCGTGACCTGGCCGAAGTCGGACGCTCAACCGACTGCGCCACCCAGGCGCCCCTAACGGAGTATTTCTGACACACGGTATAGAATCTCAGGTGGCCATTAGCAGTGTCATTATAGACATTTAAAAGTGGCAAAATGTGTAGCACATTAAAGTTTCTATAAAATGCAATTTACAGATAATGTATCCTGTTTCTATAGCAATGTCTATTTCTAATAAAATCTAGGAATATAGATCTAAATATTGATCGCAGCTGCCTCTGGGTAATTTAAATTTCTTTTTTTTTTTTTTCTCTTTGGGGCATTCAAGTTTTATGTGGCCTATTTGGGGACAAGGAGAAGGGCAGTTGGGCAGCAAGTGGGCCTGTGGTGTCTGTCCAGTCGTCATTTCTCTCACCCTGAGGCAGCAGGCGCTCTAGCCTATCCTCTGTTACCCTGACAGCAGCTCAAACTCCTCTGCCCAGCCTCTGGGACGCCCCTCCCTGCTCTCTTAACCTTCAGTCCTCCCTGGAAGTGTTTACTTGCTAAAGGGACCAGATCCCAAACCCCTGTTATTGGCTCCCAGGGGACTAAATTTCTCTCCTCTGGAGCACTCCTCAAACTTATAAGTAAGTGACAAGGTACTAATGCCTGTCTTTGCCCCAGTGGGGCTTGGCAAGCCTCACCACCATAGAGACCACAGGTGTCCCCAGAAGCCCAGCACTGTGCCTGGCACACAGCAAAGACTAACTGAATGCCTCGCCGCTGGTAAGTAGTTTCCAGCCTAATAGGAGGCCAGAGCCCCTTTAAATCTCAAATGGCTTATCAGGCCATTTCCAGGAAGCTTCCTGCTTCCTACCTCTCTACTCCTTGCTACACAAAAAGTTCAGTAAATGTATGTTCAGAGAACATTCAAATGCCTTCAAAGAGACCCTTGCAAAGAGTCAAAAAAGAAGGCATCCCCATTTTATGGGGGCCTGGGTGGCTCAGTCAGTTAAGCGTCCGACTTTGGCTCAGTCATGATCTCACGGTTGGTGAGTTTGAGCCCCACATCAGACTCTGCTGACAGCTCAGAGCCTGGAGCTTGCTTTGGATTCTGTCTCCCTCTCTCTCTGTCCCTCTCCCACTCGTATTCTGTCTCTGTCTCTTTCAAAAATAAATAAACGTTAAATTTTTTTTTTAAAAGAAGGCATCCCCATTTTAAAACTCTGTTGGCAACTATTTAGGAATGTTTAGTTCTATTCAATAAACAACTCAACTTTTGAATGTCCATACCATGCACCAAGGATGAAACAAGAAATATAATAACACCTCCTAGCGTATGGGGTCCTCGCCATGTGTTAAGCACTTTGCATGAATTCTCACAACATCCTGATAGGTCAGATATCATGTCCCACCCATCACAGAGGTAGGAAAGAACAAAGGCTCAGAGAACCTCTTGACTTGCCCAGGTCATGCATAGCTGGTGAGATGGAGGTTGGGTTAACACCAGAACGGCCTGATTCAAAAGGCCATGCTCCTTCCTTTAAATTTTTTTCAATGTTTATTCATTTTTTGAGATGGGGGAGGAAGGCCAAAGAGAGAGGGGGACACAGAATCGGAAGCGGGCTCCAGGCTCTGAGCTGTCAGCACAGAGCCCAACACAGGGCTTGAACTCAGGAACTGTGAGATCATGAGCCGAAGTCAGATGCTTAACCCGACTGAGCCACCCAGGCACCCCATGCTCCTTCCTTTAAATCACTCTGTGCCTTAACTATCTTGTCTGTAAAACTGGGATGCTAGTGTCTATCTCTTCGGGGTTGAGATAAGATTGAATGAGTTAACACTTGAGCACAAAGCAGTGTGCCTTGTATGCATCAGTACATCATACTTTTTAATCATTTTTTAAATTTATTTATTTAAGTCATCTCTACACCCAACATGGAGCTTGAACTCACGACCACAAGATCAAGAGTCGCACGCTCCTCTGACTGAGCCAGCCAGGCGCCCCACTACTCCTTAATTATTAACATTATTATTACCACCAAGCCATAAGGGGTCAGGGAGGCCATCCAAAGTGAGGCTGGGCCTTAAAAGATGGGTGAGATGAGTCCTGAGTAACACTGAGCACAGTCTAGGTGTGTGCACACATACACATTTGGGTGTGGCCATCCAAATAAATGCTGTCTTCCCCAAGTTGCCACCAATTATGTGCCAGGCGCTACACTAGGTTCTGGGGACTGAGAAAGTTCTGCCTTCGCCAAGCTAACAGGTTGACAAGAGAGACAGGAACAATACCCCGTGAGTCAACTCTGGTGATGCCAGGGATGTGTGGCCAACAAAACACCCTCATGAAACTGGGGCTCATGAAGTTCCTCTGGAAGGAGCGGGTTTCTAGGCTGAGGTCTGAAGAAAAAGAAGTCATCCACACAGGAAGAACTCAAAGGTGGAAATGGAAGGAACAACAGGGAGAGAGTTTTCCAGGTAGTTTCTTTGAAGAAAGTCCCCAAGACAAGAGAGAACCTGGTACCTTGAAGTGGCAAGTGACCCCAGACTGGATCATGTAGGTATTAAAGGTATAAGGAGGAGTGCCTGGGTAGCTCAGTTGGTGAAGCATCTGACTTCGGCTCAGGTCATGATCTTGCGGTCTGGGGGTTTGAGCCCCGCATCAGGCTCTGTGCTGACAGCTCGGAGCCTGGAGCCTGCTTCGGATTCCATGTCTTCCCCTCTCTCTGCCCCTCCCATGCTCAAGTTCTGTCTCTGTCTCTCAATAATGAATAAATTTTTAAAAATTAAAAAAAAAAAAAAACTTTAAAGGTAAAAGGAGTTTGGATACCAGGGAACCATAGATGGGTTTTCAGCAAGAGAATGGCCTCACTGGATCTATGTACTTTAGGAAGCCACCTGGCTGCAGAATGAAAAATGGATTGTGACAGCTAGATTCTATTAGCCCAGGGCAGCCCCACCAATTCACTATGTTTAAGGCGGGCTCTGGGATTTCCCTGGTCATTCTTCGGTGCTCTGAAGTTTAAGACCTATTTGTTCAAGAGGTATTCCAGAACCATTTAGAGTAAAGGTGTATCAGGGACATAAGAGCCGCTCAGAAGAGGAAAAATCCCATGGAGTTCTGAGCAGTAGACATTGCCTCAGAGTCCTGCAAGCAAGCTTCCCAGCTTAGCCTTTACCATTCATTCATTCATTCATTCACTTACTCACCTAGCAAATAATTATCCTGCACTTCCTATGTGTCAGACACTGTGCTTGAGAGCAGACATCACCACCAAACAGTCTTACTTTCTTGGAATTTACACTTCGTGCATGGACACCGTGCTCATAAGTGATTACAGGGTGGAAAGTGCTTGAAAGAAGCAGAAGGTCATTAAGGTGAGGAGGTGGTCGCCGCTGGGGAGATGGGGAGTGGGGTGGGAAGGAAGTGGTAATAAAAGGCCAAACCCCATTCCTCTCTCATGGAAGAAGACGTAACTTTTATTCAACAAATATTAATTGGATGCCTACTGTGAGCTAAGTGCCGAAAGCAAAGCAAAGCGGGGGAAGGGAAGAGAAGGGCAGGGGCACATCTGGGAACAACTGTTTTATCCAGGGAAGAAAAGGACGGCCTCCTGGAGGAGGTGACATCTGAGAGGTAAATTTAATCCCTGCTCACCCAGCCCTCTCACTGCCCCTAGGCCTTTGCCTCCACCCAGCTCAGGCCCCAGCCCACCCACCCCTGGAGAGGCCCCAGCTCAAAGGTCCACTGAACAAAGGAGCCTTAATAAACTCATTAAAACAGCCTTGTCAGAGCTGGAGTTGGGGAACAGGAAGGAAGGGAAGGACAATGGGGTAAAACTCCCACCCCCCTCCCGAGGGAGGCCCAGGACAATCCATCCTCCCAGGATCAAGCAAGAGGGATATTTTTCTTAGGACCTGCTGTAGGTGAGCCCCCACGTGAGACCAGTTAATGGCCCCTTATTAGAACTTCACGGAGTGGAATTTGACATCTGGCGGTAGCATTTTAAATCTCGGTGCTTCAGTGTGGCTGCTGTGTAATCTCTTGCCTTTCCTGTCTTTCTCTGTGCCCGTTTCCTGTGCCTGGAATACTTGTCTCCTAGCCTTGCGAGGTGTTGGCTCCTTTTTATTTTTATTTTTTTTAATGTTTTTATTTATTTTTGAGAGAGACAGAGACAGAATGCGAGTGGGTTAGGGGCAGAGAGAGAGGGAGACACAGAATCCGAAGCAGGCTCCAGGCTCTGACCTGTCAGCACAGAGCCTGATGTGGGGCTCGAACTCACGAGCCGTGAGATCATGACCTGAGCTGAAGTCGGAAGCTTAACCGACTGAGCCACCCAGGCGTCCCTCCTTTTTATTTTTTAAGCCTGAGATTGGAGATTGGCTTCTTAGACGGCCTTCCCTGAAGACTTCATTGGAAAAGGCCTACCTTTTTATCTCCACTTCATCTCTGGTTGGCTGCCTTTTTGGTGGCCTTCTGAGCTTGGCATTCACGCCTTCAGTGTTTGTTTCCCGCTTTGCCGCGTGCATCTTCCCATTCCCCCATGTGCTGCAACCATTGTTCCCTTGGCCTCAGGTCCACCTGTGCTGGGTCAGTGCTCACCCACGGTAGGTCATCAATAAATATGTACCCTAGTCGTTTGAGTGTCGGACTTTGGCTCAGGTCATGATTCCATGGTTCATGGGTTCGAGCCCCGCGTCGGGCCCTGTGCTGACAGCTCAGAGCCTGGAGCCTGCTGCATAGTCTGTGTCTCCCTCTCTCCGGCCCTCCCCCACTCGCACTCTGTCTCTCTCTCAAAAATAAATAAACATTTAAAAAATCAGAAAAATATATATGTGCCCGCCTTAAATGAACACACATAAAGGGGCATGGTAATGATACTTGCTGTAGCTGGTCATTGTGAAAGTTAAGTGCATCGGGCACCTGAAAGGGCTTAATAGAGAGGAGCTGTAATTACAATGGCTGTTCCACGCATGCTCTTCGGGTTTGGGAGCCGGTGGGTATTCATGGCTCCAAGATGTAGGTAGTACAGTCCCCATCACACAGATTACAAATAAACAAACAGCTGATGTTCTGAAAGAAAGATCTGCCATACAGCTGAGTATACAGATTTGTTTTGTTTTTAAGAAACAAACCAGAACTCACACATGGAGTGCCCTTCTATTAGTTATCATGTATTCATTCTGGGCCACAGTTTAACATGGTATGATACTTTCTGGAACTTTCTTTTTAGTCTGACAGCCTGTAAAAATAAAACTATCCTCTGTCCCTTCAAGATGGATAATTTTTTAACGTTTATTTGTTTTTGAGAGAGAGAGAGAGAGAGAGAGAGAGAGAGAGAGTGGGGGAGGGGCAGAGAGAGGGAGAGAGAGACAAGGATCCAAAGCAGGCTCTGTGCTGACAGCAGAGAGCCCAATGCAGGGCTCAAACTCAGGAATGGTGAGACCATGAACTGAGTCGGTCGCTTAACTGACTGAGCCACCCAGGCTCCCCTGGATTTTTTTTTTTTTTAAGATTTTAGTTTTAAGTAATCTCTACACCCAATGTGGGGTTTGAACATAGAACCCCAAAATCAAGACTCACAGGCTCTACCAACTGAGCCAGCCTGGCTCCCCAAAGATGGATTTAATTTTTAGACTCAAGATTTAGCCACAGACAAAATAAATGATTACGTTGGGACCTAGCAGAGCGATCTCTGTTGATTTATAGAATGAGTTGTGAACACGATCTCTTCCCCAGGTCGTTGGGAAGAATAAACCCATAAGAATGCCCAAAAAATTCCTAAAATTGAAGAATAATGAAAGAAGCCAGGCCGCACCACATAGTAAGAAATAGACAACATAAAGCCATATACACTAGATGACATGTTGTATGATTCCATTTATACGACGTGTCCAGGAAAGGCAGATTTATAGAGACAGAAAGTAGATTAGTGGTTGCCTGGGGCTGGGAGTAGGAATGGGCATTGAGGTTTTTTGGGAGGAGGTAATGAAAATACTCAGATTGTGGTGATGGTTGCACGGTTTTGTAAACTTACTAACAATCTTTTTTTTTTAATTTTTTTTAATGTTTATTTATTTTTGAGACAGACAGAGACAGAGCATGAACGGGGGAGGGTCAGAGAGAAGGAGACACAGAATCTGAAACAGGCTCCAGGCTCTGAGCTGTCCGCACAGAGCCCGACTCGGGGCTTGAACTCACGGACCGTGAAATCGTGACCTGAGCCGAAGTCGGCCGCTTAACCGACTGAGCCACCCAGGCGCCCCCTTTTTTTTTTTTTTAATTTTTTTCTTACTAACAATCATTGAATTGTATACTTAAGATGAGTGAAATATGTGGCATGTTAATTATACTCAGCTAAAGCTGTTGGGGCAGAAACAGAGAGAGAAACAGTCCAAGAAAAATAATATAAAGAACACGGACTTGAGACTGGAATAATCATAGAGATCTATTCAATGGAATAGAAAGCCCAGAAACAGATACATGTAAGTATATGTTTAATGTATGTCAAAGGTGACATTTCAGAGTAGGGTGGAATACTTTAGTTGTTCAATAAATAATGTTACCTTTGTAACTCTGCAAGCACACATACTCCATTCGTCTACGAGATTTGAATGATGAGGATATATTGTTTTGATCTTTGCAACCCTAAGGTCTAGCTCAGTGCCTAGAAACGTATAATATCCAGTCTATAAAAGGCTTATCTGTCAATTCCTTGCAATTTTCAAAGTTTCAGAATAAGAGAATTCTCATTTTCTTTCAAAAGAAAAATTTACACAAATACTCTTCCCAAGCAAAACTTTCTTCTATCTAAAATGTCTATCCATTCTACTTGAGACCTGAATTCATTTTTTTTTAAATTATGACCATTTTATTGAGATATACCTCATATGCTGTACAATTCAGCCATTTAAAGTGTGTCTGTGTCTTTTGTATATTCACAGAAACGTACAACCAGTCACCACAATCAATTTTAAGCCATTTTCATCACCCCAAAAAAGAAATCCCTTACCACCCATTAATTCTTACTGACCCATCTTAACCTTCACCTTTGATTTCTGCCAATGGATTTATTTATTCTGTTTTCTCTAATCCTATAGAATTCTGTTCATATCTATTACACTTCTGGACATAAACTGTGGATACTCAGGACACGGGCATGTCTTAATCAGCTTTGAATATTGTATGCCCAATGTAGAAAACCCCAGAAACCCTGACAAAGACCACAAACCCTGCAAGACTGAACCTCCAACATTCTCCGAGCCCATCTCCCTCTACTTACCCCCTTCCAACAACCTGACTTCTTTGCTTCTCCTGGAACATGCTTCTACCTTAGGGTTTAGTCCTTGTTTCAGTCTCTAGAATGTTATTCCCCTAAAGGTCACAATGCCTACACTCCGTACTTCCTCTGTCCAAATGCTAGCTCGTTAAGAAAGCCTTACTTGGGGGCACCCATGTGGCTCAGTCCGCTAAGCTTCTGACTCTTGATTTCAGCTCAGGTCATAAACTAACAGGTTTGTGTGTTTGAGCCCTGCATCAGGCTCCGTGCGGACAGTGTGGAGACTGCTTGGGCTTCTCTTTCTCTCCCTCATGCTCGCACCTTCTCTCTCAAAATAAATAAATACACTTAAAAAAAAAAAAAGCCTCGGGGCGCCTGGGTGGCTCAGTCGGTTGGGCGGCCGACTTCGGCTCAGGTCACGATCTCGCGGTCCGTGAGTTCGAGCCCCGCGTCGGGCTCTGGGCTGATGGCTCAGAGCCTGGAGCCTGCTTCCAATTCTGTGTCTCCCTCTCTCTCTGCCCCTCCCCCGTTCATGCTCTGTCTCTCTCTGTCTCAAAAATGAATAAAACGTTAAAAAAAAATAAATAAAAATAAATAAAAAATTAAAAAAAGCCTCACCTCATTATCAGTATTTTGATCATAGATCTTATAATTATCGCTACCTAGCATGTATTAGACACTCAGTAATACTGACAATTGAATGAATGAGTGTGGTTCTATATAAGCAAATTTTCTTCTAAATATGTCAATTCCAATATTTCTTTTGTCAACATTATGGATTTCAGCACAAGTTCTATTGGAATGAATATGGGGGCGCCTGGGTGGCTTAGTCGCTTGAGTGGCCGACTCTTGGTTTCAGCTCAGGTCGTGATCTCATGGTTCAAGAGTTTGAGCCTCATGTTGGGCTTGGCACTGACACTGCAGAGCCTGCTTGGGATTCTGTCTCTCCCTCTCTCCTGCCCCTCCCCCATGCACATGCACACGTGCTCTCACTCTTCCTCTCTCTCTCTCTCTCTCTCTCTCTCTCGCAAAATAAACTTAAAAATTTTTAAACTTTTTATTTTATTATTTTTGAGAGACAGACAGAGACAGAGCTCGAGCAGGGGAGGGACAGAGAGTGAAAGGGAGACAGAATCCAAAGCAGGATCCAGGCTCTGAAGCTGTCAGCACAGAGCCCAATGAACCCACCAGCCTTGAGATCATGACCCAAGCTGAAGTCGCCTGAGCTGAAGTCAGACGCTTAACTGACTGAACCACCCAAATTGTCCCAATAAACTTAAAAAAAAAAAAAAGAAAAAAAAATTAAAAAGAGAAAGAAAGAAATGTGGCATATAGTTATTTGGGTAAAATTAAGCTCTATGAATCTCAAAGTTATTCAGTGAGGGATGGTATAGGTTATAGTCATCCTTATGTTTGCCATGACTTTTTTAAAAAGTTAAAAAAAAAAGGGGGCACCTGGGTGGCTCGGTCGGTTGGGCAACCGACTTTGGCTCAGGTCATGATCTCAAGGTTCATGAGTTCAAGCCCCCATCAGGCTCACTGCTTTCAGTGCAGAACCCGTTTTGGATCCTCTGTCCCATTCCCTCTCTGCCCCTCCCCTGCTCACACACTCTCTCTCATAAATCAATACACATTTAAAAAAAAGTTAAAAAAAAAAACTTTTTTTTAAAGTAACCTCTACACCCAACGTGGGGCTTGAACTCACAATCCCAACATCAAGAGTCATATATGCTCTACTGACTGAGCCAGCCAGGTGCCCCTGCCATCACTTTTAATTGGATCTTTCTCATAAAAAAGACTTAATTGATATGTATTGAATAAAAAAAAAAGTGTTTGGATCAACTGATGAGTCATTTGGGGGAAAAAAAGTCTAATTATATTGTGCCTCACATCGTACTCCAGAATGAATTCATATAGCTTATAACTTGTAGGATTAAAAAGGAAGATATACCAACACAAGAAGAAAACACAGGTGATTATTTGCAGTACCTTGGGATGGGGGAGTCTCTCCACACATCCCCAAAGGCAAAAACCATTTTAAAAAGAAGAAGAAGGATGAGAAGAAAAGGAAAAATCGAGAGCCTTGATCACATAAAAATAAAATACTTTAGGGGTGCCTGGATGGCTGAGTTGGTTGACCATCCAACTGTTGATTTGGGCTCAGGTTATGATTCCAGGGTCATGGGACAGAACCCTGCGTCTGGCTCCGTGTTGAGTGTGGAATTTGCTTAAGATTTTTTCCCTCTATCTCCCTCTGCCCTTTCCTCCTCTATGAAATAAAATAAAATAAAATAAAATAAAATAAAATAAAATAAAATAAAATAAAAATCTTGAACAACAAAAAAATTAGAGCACATTTACCCAACAGAAAACAATGCAGCAATGAAAAATGTCATGGGAGAATATATAATAGCAAGAAAAAATGGTAAAGAAAAATTGTTAATGGGAAAAATTAGACTAAAACCCAGTTTTATGCTACAGTCCCCATATTTTATTTTATTTTATTTTTTTATAAAGTTTATTTATTTTGAGAGAGAGAGCGAGCACAAGCAGGGTAGGGCCAGAGAGAGAGGGAAAGAGAATTCCAAGCAGACTCTGTGCACTGTCAGCACAGAGCCTGACATGGGGCGGGAACCCACAAACTGGGAGATCATGACCCGAGCCAAGACCAAGAGTCCAACGTTTAACCGACTGAGCCCCCAGGTGCCTCACAGTTCTCATGTTTTAAATGCACAAGAATATGGGGTGCCTGGCTGGCTCAGTTGGAGGAACACGTGACTCACAATCTCAGGGTTGTGAGTTTGGGCTCCACGTTGTATGTAGAGATTACTAAAACATAAAATCTAAACAATAAAATGCACAAGGGGGATGCCTAGGTGGCTCAGTCAGTTAAGCATCTGACTCTTGGTTTCAGCTCAGGTCATGATTTCATGGTTCGTAAGTTCAAGCCCCATGTCGGGCTCTGCACTGGCAGTGCAGAGCCTGCTTGGGATCCTCTCTCTCCCTCTCTCCCTCTCTGTCTCTCCCTCTCTCTCTGCATGTTTCCTGCTCATGCTCACTCTCTCTCTCTCAAAATAAATAAACTTTTAAAAAATGCACGAGAATATATGTTATGTGACATAAATGTTATGTAGGTGGGTTATATATGCTATGTCTTGGTGTATAATTTTTTTTGTCTTATTTTAATTTTCTTTAAATTTTTTTTTTTACATTTATTTATGTTTGAGAGATAGAGACAGAGCACAAGTCTGGGAGGGGAAGAGAGAGGAGACACAGAATCAGAAGCAGGCTCCAGGCTCTGAGCTGTCAGCACAGAGCCGGATGCAGGTCTTGAACTCACAAACTATGAGATCATGACCTGAGCTGAAGTCGCACTCTCAACCGACTGAGACACCCAGGTGCCCCTGTGATAATTTAATAGGTATAAGGAGCCAGAGCAGCATGAGAGGCAATGAAAGAGGAACCAAGTGCCTTCAGGCCCTGGCACTCAATTAAGAAAAAAGATTGTCCTGGGGCACCTGGGTGACTCAGTTGGTTAAGTGTCTTACCCTTGGTTTCAGCTCAGGTCATGATCTCCCCGTTTTGTGGGTTCAAGCCCCGCCTCAGGCTCTGTGCTGACAGTGTGGAGCCTGCTTGGGATTCTTTCTCTCTCCTCTCTGCACCTCCCCTGCTTGCTCACTCTCTCTCTGAAAATAAATAAATAAACATTTAAAAAGAAGAAGGAAAATTAAAAAGATTGTCTTAATCTGAATGCTTCTTCTGTGCTAAGAAGTGCGAAGCAAAATCTACCAGGAGAGGGCCAGAGATGATTTCCTGAGGTTCTGCAAGTCTCAGAGACAAGCCTTGGTGTGTTTTGGGCTCACCTGGCGATCAAGTTCCGGGTAGCAACTTGTTTGTATCATATCAATGCCGAAAGTGGTACAGAGGAGTCCGAAAGACACAGGTTCAAACCCTGACTCTTCTCTCCCTTTGATTTTGGGATCAGATTCTTGAGTATTGATTCTTCATTTGGGTTGATTCACCCAGCTGCGAAATAAGTACATGATGCTGGTCCTGGCACAGATGAGGGTATGTTTATCGAACACCTCTCATACTACCAATGCTCAATAAATGATAGCCATGTATAGCTAATTTGTGGTGCATGCAGATAACTAAACAATAGGGCATTTGGGATATTTTGGAAACTTCTGGCTCCCAGAATGAGCCTGGCCCCAGGGTTACAGAACATCAGGAGCCGGTCAACCTTTGGGCGGGTTGGAGGGAGGCCCCCACCTTGCCTGCAGCTGTCCTGGAATGAAGCAGAGTTGCACAGTTGCCTAGTAACCCCTCTGGGAATCCAGGAAATTAGAATTTTGGAAGCTGTAGAGGAAAGGAAAGGTGGGGTCTTGCATGTTTGAATGCAAGCTGACACGTACCAAGTGGGTGATCTAAGTGATGCTAAGTATCTTAGCTCAGGTAATCTTTAGTTGTTGTCATGTTTATAGACATATGTAAGATATTGAGAAGTTTCAAAATTCAAAACGTACAAGAAAGAGTGAAATATTTCCCTCATATTCCTGTCCTCTCATTTGTCACCACCCAACCCCCTCCCCAAGGATGGTGGGTTATAGCCTTCATAGGAGCCTTCAAGTGCTGTACTATAGCCATCAAGGCAAATAAGTGAACATGTATTTTTTCTACCCCCGCCTCCCTTTAACACAAATAGTAGCATACTAACTACTTGGTTTAAGATTTTGCTTCTTTCACTTAACCACTGGCTCTGGTTCCCTATTTGCTTTGATGTTGCAAGGCATTCCCTGGTTTGTATCTTTCCCTTGGTGGGAGGAGCCTAAAGAAGCTGTTAGATTGTTTCCAGTATTTTGCTTTTACAATGTTGCAATGAGTTGCCTTGCACAGGTGCCATCTACCGCAATACAATGAATCTGTAGGACAAATTCCTAGAAAGAGAATTCCTGGGTCAAGGGTAATGTACTTTTGCACTTTCCATAGATCCTCTGATGGCTAAATTGCCCTCCAAAGGAACTATATCCTTTTAAGCTGCCACTAATATAAAGAACACCTCTGTTCACACCCTCTCCAAGGTAAGATGTTTCTAACCTTCTGGATCTTAGGTTGGTGGGTAAGAAACAAGGAATCTCAAGCTAATTCTAATTTGCATTGGTCTTAAGAGGCTCCTCTGGGCTACTCCTCATTTAGCCCCTTCTTTGCTATGGAAACCTATCCAGTGCAGCATCCTGTCAGGACACCACTTTGTGGCTGCGGTAAGCAAGGGATTTTGAGTTTGAGTTTGCCCTTCAGCTTCTAGAAGTGTCCCTTGCTGATACTCCCAGAAATCTGTAGCCAAGGCATCTGTCCTTTCTTCCTGCACACATCCTGTTTCTTTTCCACTGCTTTGGCCAACCCACCACCTATTCTGTGGTTTGGGGCCGAGCTGACTCCCAATTTCATCAAAAGAAGGTTTTCATTTTTGTTTCCCCTATTGTTTTGGGGCAATTTCTGCGGCAAAAACAGGGAAAAGATGACCCTTTGTCCTCACATTGAAAATCGTAAAACAAAGAGGCAGGCGTTATTATCACCTATTTTACAGATATAAACAGTGAGACTGAGGCTGATTAGAAGGTGCATCCCCAGGATCAAGTGACTTCAAGACCCTGGTTCTAGCTACTAGTTATTCTCCTCGTGACCTTAGGGACCTTAGGCAAATCACTTCTCTGAGGTCTTAGCTTGCTCATCTGTAAAATCAACACACTTCTGACTTTCAAAGTGTCTTAGAAGGAGCCCAAAGTCCCTCAGAAACTGACAAAGGATGGAGGGATGGAGGGGAGCAAGAGGTGTGTGTGGGGGGAGGGGGGGTCTTCTACCAGAAAGAGCTGAACTTTTTATCAACATTAACATCATTGACTTATGCCTAAGGTTTATTTTGTTAAGAGGGTAATTGATGGGGGAGAGCGCCTGGGTGAGTCAGTCTGTTGAGTGTCGGACTTCAGCTCAGGTCATGATCTTGCTTTTGTAGTTCATGAGTTAGAGCCCTGCTTGGGGCTCCCTGCTGTCAGCACAGAAGCTGTCAGTGCAGAGCCTGCTTCATTTCCTCTGTCCCCTTCTCTCTCTGTCCATCCCCACTTGTGCTCTCTCTCAAATAATAAACAGTTTTAAAAATGGGTGGAATTGGTGGAGAAAAACAAAGTTTTTTTAATTTTTAAAAAATGTTTATTTATTTTTGAGAGAGAGAGAGAGAGAGAGAGAGCACGAGTGAGGGGGGCAAAGAGGGAGGGAGACACAGAATCCAAAGCAGGCTCCAGGCTCTGAGCTGTCAGCACAAAGCCCCACGCGGGGCGTAAACCCACAAACTGTGAGATCATGACTTGAGCTGATGTCAGAAGCTTAACCAAATGAGCGCCACCCAGGTGCCCCAAGTTTTTTTAAAGATGGAAAGTCATTGCACTATCCCAGAGGTTACAAACTCATGGCTTATAGAATGAAAATGCCCTGACAACATGTTTTATTTGGTCCAAAAAGTGTTTGTTTGTTTGTTTGTTATTTTTATTTTTACAAGTTCATTTATTTTTGAGAGAGAGCACGAGCTGGGGCGGGGCAGGGAGAGAAAGGGAGACACAGAATCCAAAGCAGGCTCCAGGCTCCAAGCTGTCAGCACAGAGCCCGACGTGGGGCTCGAACTCACAAACTATGAAATCATGACCTGAGCCAAAGTTGGACACTCAACCAATCGAGCTACCCAGGCACTGTCAGTGCAGGGCCTACTTGGGATATTCCCTCCCTTCCTCTCTCTCTCTCTCTCTAAAAACAAAACAAAACAAAACAAAACAATCCAGAGAGTTCACATAAAAATGTGTACCTCTGGCTTCTCTTTAGGAAAACCAGACATGTGGCAACACAGATGTCATAAACCAAGCACAGTGGTGTAGCAAGCCCCAGATCCAGAAACCAGGCACCAGGATTCTAGAGGCCCCTCATGTCCCCTTTTATTTATTTATTTTTTTAACATTTATTTATTTTTGAGACAGAGAGAGACAGAGCACGAACAGGGGAGGAGCAGAGAGAGAGGGAGACACAGAATCTGAAACAGGCTCCAGGCTCTGAGCTGTCAGCACAGAGCCCGACGCGGGGCTCGAACTCATGGACCGTGAGATCATGACCTGAGCCGAAGTCGGACGCTCAACCGACCAAGCCACCCAGGCGCCCCCCTCATGTCCCCTTTTAATGATGTCCCTCCTCAAGGCAAGGTTAACCACATTCCGGGGTTCTACTAGCATAGATAAGTTTTGCTGGCTTCTGTACTTTACATAAATGAAATTACACAGCCTATTCTATGTTTAGTGTCTTTCATTCAACATTATGTTTGTAGGTTTCAACCACATGGTGGTAGGTGGCTGTGGTTCCTTTATTTTCACGGCTTTATCATATTCCGTTGTGTGAATATCTCACAAATGTATTCATTCAACCATTGATATAGTTTTTTTGTTTCCAGATTTTTACTGTTATGAATCTCACCCTGAACATTCTTTTTTTAAAAAAAAAAAGCCTTTTTACTTTATTTTAAAGTGTATTCATTTATTTTTGAGAGAGAGAGCAAGAGCAGGGACAGGCAGAGAGAGAGAGAGAGAGAGAGAGAGAGAGAGAGAGAGAATCCCAAGCAGGCTCTGCACTGTCAGCACAGGGTCTGATGCAGGGCTCAAACTCATAAACTGTGAGATCATGACCTGAGCTGATATCAAGAGTTGGTCACTTAACTGACTGAGCCACCCAGGCGCCCCTGAACCTTCTTGTACACATTCATCGCACATACGAGAATACACAGGTGTGCATTTCTGGCGGGAATACAACCGGGAGTAGAAATGCTGAGCACAAGTTCAGGTGTGGTGGAGTGGCCAGTTTTCCCCGAGTGGCTGTACCACCCCACCTGCCACCAGCTGTTATGGAATCCGGTTGCTAGCTTATGCATAGCTATTACCTGATGGGCTGCAAGAGACGCTGAAGTTTGTGACCCTCCTCTGCTCGTCCCTCCGGACAGGATGCCTCTTGAAGTTTTTTTTCAAACTCAACCTTTTATCCTTTTCCAAAAGGTTCCAAGTCTTTTCAAGCATACTTGCTTTTCCCTCTTCCTTTGCAGTTCTTGATGGGGACTTCTGTATTTCAACATCCATTTATGTCTCCAAGCTGAGACCTGGAGGTTGGGTGGGAATCAGCCAGACGTGGGGATGGGGGGTGAGGGTATTGGCCCTGAAGAATATTCCAGGCTGAGGTGAGGTAATGGCATGTTTAAATCTAGAGGCCAAAGGTGGGGATGGGGGTGTGGGGGGGAAGCAGACAGTTCTCAATGGGAGAAACTCTGCCTATCTAGAGGATTAGGGAAAGGCCGCTGGTGTTTCCAGTCAAGACCCAGAGGGTCCTAGGGAACACAGAACAGCTCCCACAGGAAATACCTCCTCTTACCCCCCCAGAGCCGAGAATGCCCTGTAGGCAAGTGCAGAGAGCAATTAAAAGAAGTTGATCTTTATGGGAGGGTGGGAGGGAAGGGAAGAGGCTGGAGGGGAGGGCACAGGGTGTGTGTCCCACTGTCATGTAAATATCCCTTCCCGGCGGCTCCCGGTAGATTTAAACCCCTGCCACCTGGGGCTGCCTCAGTTCGTCAGAGCTTCTTCCAGAACAGTGTGTGCCCGGGTTTTGTGGACTTCCTCCACGGCATGGCCCCCAAACGCCAGTCTTCACTCCCACCCCAAACGAAGAAGCCGAGACTGCCTGCTGCCCCCAAGCCAGAGGAGACGTCCACCTCTCAGCGCTTGCCGAAGGGAGGTACGTTCCTACACTACACTTTATCGGAGACTTAAGGGATTCTTTTCCCCCCAGTGCCTTTTGAGATAAGACCCCAAACACCCCGAAGGGTTTGCAGCACGGGGTGAGTGGATCAGGTTGGTGTGAAGAAAAAAACAGAAGGGGCGAAACTGGGAAACTGGGAAACCTGGCAGCTCATCCCTGCCCCCATCCCAACACCTAGGCGAGGCTGTCTCCGCCCCCAAACTCACTCCTCCCAAGTTCCCTGCCTTGGTAAGTGGCACCACCAGCCAGCCTGAGGCTGGATCATGCGCGACCCCTTTCCTCTCCTTCTCCCCTCCTCATCCAAATAAATCCCCAAGTCCTGGTGGTTCTTCCTTCTCAGTACCT
Source organism: Panthera uncia (assembly GCF_023721935.1). Classification (NCBI taxonomy): domain Eukaryota; kingdom Metazoa; phylum Chordata; class Mammalia; order Carnivora; family Felidae; genus Panthera; species Panthera uncia. The sequence goes on from NC_064807.1 coordinate 84,872,688, forward strand.
CTCACATCCATCCACTTCCTTCCTGCGGCTGCCGCCTGCCTGCCCACAACCCTGGAGGGATTACTGCCACTCCTCTTGCTTCCAGCTTCCTCCTCCCCCTTCCCCCCATCCTGCCTGAGCAAAGCCAATCACATGACTGCCTGGTTTAAAACCCTTCTTTGCCTCCCCTCGGCCCTCTAGGTATATACACTGAGAGACCTCTCCCCCAGTCCACCTGGTCCCTGCGCTCCTCTCCAGGTTCATGCTTCCTCTGGCACCTCTCTTCCCCTCTCTCGCCTCCAGGCCCACTTTTCCTCTGCCTGGATCACTCTCTCCCCACCTGTGCTCCTCTCCTCATTCTCCAGCTTTCTGCTGATAAGTCACTTCTTGCAGGCACTCTCCTTTGAGCCACAGCTGCCGGGTGTTAGGAGCCTGCTTCTGCCCTTCGTAGTGCCCAGAGTCACCCCCAGCCCGGCCCCTTCCTCATTACTTTGTAATTGTCGGTTTCATGTCTGCCCCTTTCTCCCCATTAACTGTTAATTTGGAGGTGAGGGTGTGTTTTCCAGACACACTGCTTGGAGCCAGTCAGTGTGGTTTGTTCATCTGATTAGGCCTCTCCGATGGCATGGGGATACGGTGGGGACCTCGAGGGGGTTGGGTTTGGATAAGTAGAAACCAGGAAAGCCATGTGCTAGGAAAATGTGACAGCAGGCTACCTAAGTGCAGAGCGGAGGGGCTTGGAGCCCTAATTTGCCGACGTGGCTGAGATTCAGCCACGCTTGTGGAAAGGAGCACTGGACCCAGAGTCCTCGTCGTGATGCTCCAGTGGGTCTGCTGGGTGACATGGCAAGTTTGACTTTGAATGGGTCTCCAGCCATCCCCTTCCAAATGAGATGCAAAAGACCTGCCCAGCTGATACCACCCCCCCCTCCCATGGTAAAGCTGGACAGCTAGGGTTGGACACCTGGCTTCGCCTGGCTGTGTGATTTTTGAGGGCAAGTGACATAACCTGTGCTTCCTTCTTCTGTAAGACGGGCTCAACAGAACCCATCTGTTAGGTTTGCTGTGCAGATTAAATAGATAGGGAACACTCAACACATCGGATGGCTCATAATCAGTGCTCTTGATGGATAGTAAATATCTTCCCACTTGCGAGCAGTAACATGTGTATGAGTCCTCCTGGTCGCCTTCTGTTTAGCTTCTTGGGAGAATCAACAGGACTAGAAAGGATCGGAAGGTACAACCATAGTTCCTCCAAGGTGGTTCATCTAAGTCCAAATGACAGCTCATGCCACTCAACTGGGCACCAGCCAGCCAGGCACGGTGCTAAGCACTTCTCTATCCATCAGCCCTCATAACTGAAGCTGGGAATAATCTCATTTTACAGATCAGAAAAAAGGAGGCTCAGAGAGGTGGAGGGGGTAGGTTTTGGAGATCATCCTAGTGAAGATTTCCCAGTCATCTCGGGACACTGCTGTGTGGTTGAGAATGCCTGCATCTCTCCTCCGATCTTTAAGCTGTGGGGCTCTCCTTCTTCAAAGGAAGCTGGGGAGGAGAGGAGAGGGAGGAGTGAGTGTCTGGAGGGAGGTGAGAGGCCAAGGAGAGAATGCAGAGCTCTCCATGTTGGAGAGGGGGAGACCACAGTGACTAATTCACCATGGGTGAATTATCTCTTGGTGTGTCCATGCCACTCCCTTGTTTACTGAAACTTTTGCCCTTTTGCTTTCTCTTTCTCTTCCACTTCCTAGTGCGTGCTCCCTGCATTCGTCTTGAGAAGTGTTGCGGGAGAGGTCAGTAAGAGGAGCAGGATGGTTCTAAGGGCTTGGGGTGGTTGGAAAGGAGACCTGAAGCCCACTGCCTAAGCAGAAGGCATTACAAGGCTCCCCGGAGTCCCTGCGGATGCGTGGGAAACAGGTAGATGAAGCACTTAGGAGATGCTCTGGGTCACTGGTACTCAAAGGCTGTAAGCGGGCTTTGTCTGAAAACAGCAGTCCTCAGCACAGTGTTTTTCAGACTGTTTCATCCCATTAGTGGGTCACAAAATCAATTTAGTGGAGTTTGACCTGCATTTAAAGAAAATAAAATAGAGTAGAAAATTAAGAGGCACATCACACTTAGGAAGGGTAAGTATTATTTTGTGTCTAGGTGCACACTGAACCCCAATGTCAGATGTCATGTCAAAGAATGGAAAACCGGTCTTAGGGAAGGGACCTTGTTATCCACTAGCCATGGCTTAGAATTGTAGTTCTGCCACTTACATTTAAAAAAAAAAATAGAATTTAGCTGTGAGATAAGGATATTAATGCCTACCTTGTATTTTGCAAGGATTAAAGGAGAAAGCGCATGCACTTATCACAGCCTGTGGCCCATGGTACACGTTTCAGCAGTGCACGAGAGCCTGGTATTTTATTCCAGTGCTGTTCAGTGACATCACAGTGGTGGCAGGAAATTGGCCATGGTGAGAATATTTATACACCACTGAAAACAGCAAATGCTACAAATCAGGCATTTTGGTGTGCTTTTTCCTCTTCTGGGAGCTGGTTGTCAAACATTTACCAGCTTCTCTCCGGTGCTCATCATTCTTCCTTTAAAAAGACTGTCCAACTGAGACAGGTACGGGACTGAGCTGGGCTCAGTTAAGGATGGTTTTGGAGGGAAAGGATTAGTTGAATTTCTGGGTTTGGGGGAAAGTCCTAAGAAGACATTTGTATTCTCTATCCATGGAGTGTATGCCATTTATTTAACATTTATCATTATCGATCACCCACCAATGGACCGTCTTGAACATTAAAGACACTACTTGAGCTTTAAGAGCCGACAGTAAAATGTGAGTGCTGAAAGGCAAATAATCCAACCCCAAGTTCTGCTTACAAAGGCCCAGGGAGAGATTTCAGGCTTTTTGTGGTCCACCTCCTTGGGGCTCTGGACGAGGGAGTAAAGCAGTGGTGCATTTGCATTACCTGGAAAGCATTATTATTTTTTTTTTAAGTTTGTTTATTTATTTATTTTGAGAGAGACAGAGACAGCTCAAGTGGGGGAGAAGGGGAGAGAGAGAGAGAGAGAGAGAGAGAGAGAGAGAGAGAGAGAGAATGAATCCTAAGCAGGCTTCACACTGTCAGGGAAGAGCCCAATGCGGGCTGAACCCAAGAAACTGAGAGATCATGACTTGGGCCAAAACCAAGAGACGGACGCCCAACCGACTGAGCCACCCAGGTGCCCCTGTAAAGCATTATTTAAACAGAAATGCCTTGGGGCGCCTGGGTGGCTCAGTTGGTTGAGCAGCGACTTCGGCTCAGGTCATGATCTCGCGGTGCATGAGTTCGAGCCCCGAGTCGGGCCCTGTGCTGACAGCTCAGAGCCTGGAGCCTGTTTCAGATTCTGTGTCTCCCTCTCTCTGACCCTTCCGTGTTCATGCTCTGTCTCTCCCTGTCTCAAAAATAAATTTAAAAAAAGTAAAAAAAAAACACCCCAGAAATGCCTTGGCCTTACTTAGTGGCTCAAAAGGCTTGCACTCTACTGCAAGGTGCTGTAGGTCCTAGCTCTGAAGGTGTGAAACGAACTAAACGCCTACGGCCTTCCTTCGGGCAGTTGTGCGCCTCAATGAGATTTACTCCCGTTGCTGGGACTGGCCCATCAGCACTCTTGTTGTTTCCCGCAAGCATTTAAACACCGACTCGGGCAAAAAAAGACCCGCGGGTGAACGTGGCAACTTCTTGCCTTCAGACTTCCAGTTTGGCGCGGCTCTGCCTAAAAGTCACCACTTGATACAATGTTCCCCCTTTCAGCCTTTTTTTTTTTTTTTTTGCATTATGTAACCTCATAACAGAAACGGGTACAGAGAGGGGAAAAGTGACTTGCTCAAGTGCACACAGCCTTCTTGGCAGAGGCTTGGACTAGAAGCCAGGAAAAGGCCTTCTAAGTGGAGTGGGGAGCTTCGGGGTTTACAAACAAGCCTGAGTGAGTCCGAAGGGCATCTTCCCCAACTGGAAAATAGGATGGAGATGCCGCCTTCCTTCACCCACGAAGAGGGATGATGCCCCAGCGGCGTCCCAGGGCGCCGAACCCGGGGTGGGTGTATTTTCGGGCCCCGCTGTGAAGCTAGGCTACTACAAGGCCTGCAGTTCTGGGGGGCTGTAACACCCCTCTCCCCTGCGCCCCGCGCCACCCCACGGAGAAGGGAAGCCGCTCCGCCACCACGTGACGCGCCTGCCCGGGGGGGGGGGGAGGGGGCCAGCACGCAGCCCGGCAAGGCCCCGCCCCTTGGGCCGCCGCGCGCCCGTAGCGCGCAAATGTCCCGGGTCGGGCTGGAGAAGGGGAAAGCGGGGGAGGGGAGCGCGGCGCGGGGGGCCGGCCCCGTACGTCGCGGCGTTCCTTCCTCCCGCCTCTCGGCCAGGCCCTGTGTCTCCTCGCCGCGGCTCCGCCCCCTCGCCCCGGCACCCTAGCCAATGGCGACGCGGCGCGAGCCTCTCCGGCCGGGGGCGGGGCGTACGCGCGGGGCCTGGCGCGCCTGCGCCCTGCCGCTCCCCCCCCCCTCGCCGTGAGGAGGAGGAGGTGGAGGAGGAGGCGGCTCGGGGAGAGCGAGCAGCGAGCTGGACCGCGGAGCGTGAGTGAGGGAGCCGAGCCGCCTGCCTGCCTGCCCGCCGCCGCCTCCCCTCCGTAAGCAGGAGCCCGGGCCGGGGCCCGGCACGCCGCCCCAGCCCCTCCCTCGTCGTCAGGCCGCGAGGGCAGCGCGCGCGAGCCAGGGGGAGGGAGAGCGAGCGAGCGAGCGAGCTAGCGAGCGCCGGGAGGAGGCGGCCGGACCGAGCGAGCGCCCGCGCGTGTGGCGTGAGGGGAAGCCGCTGCCCGCCCCCTTCGCCTTCCCTTCTCTCCCCCTCCCCGCTCCCCCCCCGACCGCGGAGCAGCACCATGTCGGCGCCGGCGGCCAAAGTCAGTAAAAAGGAGCTCAACTCCAACCACGACGGGGCCGACGAGACCTCAGGTGAGGAGCAGGCGAGGCGGGGGCCGGCCCGCGCCGCCATCTTCGCCGCCCGCCCGGCCCGCAGGCCGCCGGCGGGGCCCGG
>NC_064807.1:84882726-84907495 GCF_023721935.1 Panthera uncia
TTTTTTTTTTTTTTTTTTTTTTGTAAACTTAATCTGCCTGAGGGAAACAATTGAAGTTAGCGTGGTCGTGGTGATAGAGTTGGCAACTTAAATATACAATGTTACCAGAATGCTCAGTTGGGCTACTTTAGGAACTGTCAACTGTTGAGTGTGTGTTGGTGAAGTAGCTCAATTTGTCATCTTAGTTTTGACGTCTTTCACTCCAAAAATCTAGGTGTTCTGGTTATTATGAGTAAGTACTTTGTACTGTTCTAAAGCTAAAAAGTAAATATTCTGTAGTTTCAGCAGTTTTTGTATTTGTCAAATACCATAATTGTCAACGTGGTTTTTCATTTGCTTCAGACTTAATGAACAAGCCAGTGAGGAGATTTTGAAAGTAGAACAGAAATATAACAAACTCCGCCAACCATTTTTTCAGAAGAGGTCGGAATTGATCGCCAAAATCCCAAATTTTTGGGTAACAACATTTGTCAACCATCCACAAGGTATGTTGTGGCAGAGCACTATTGCAGGGTATGGGATATCCATTCATTAAAGAGTGGGGGGACTTTGCTTGAGAACTTAGTCCGACATGTTCGTTACATGCAGAGATTAAAACACTCGGGAGGCTTGCATTTAATGCTTTCTCTATTTAGAAGAGACTATATTCTAACTTGAGATTCCCTTTAATTATTTGGTAAAAGATAGTGACAGCCCTGACACTGAGCCATCTGGTTTGCAATTAATGGGTTTATGAAATCAAAGATAATCACTAAATTTGGAAAAATTTAAAAGGCATCACTTGAATTGTTTGTTAATAATTGTCTGTTTAATATCCATTTGACCTATAATTTGCTGGTCCAGTGTCTGCACTGCTTGGGGAGGAGGATGAAGAGGCTCTGCATTATTTGACAAGAGTTGAAGTGACAGAATTTGAAGATATTAAATCAGGTTACAGAATAGATTTTGTAAGTATCAATAAGTGATCTTGTTTGCCACTGTGGAAATTAATTTAAGCTTTGGTTAGAAGAGCTGTTTGTATTGATTTCCAATTCTCAATTCTTTATTGTAGTATTTTGATGAAAACCCTTACTTCGAAAATAAAGTTCTCTCCAAAGAATTTCATCTGAATGAGAGTGGTGATCCATCTTCAAAGTCCACTGAAATCAAATGGAAATCTGGAAAGGTATTTGAGGAATGTTGGGCAAAAGTATCATTTTGTGTATTTTGGTTTAGTTGAACCTCTTACCAATACTTGTTGCTTTGGTAATGTGTTAAGTGCAAACCCTTAAGATGTAAAAAAAAAAAAGAAAAACAAAAACAAAAACAAAAAATCCTCCAAATACAATAGCTTGGAGCTGTCAGATTGTGTTGAGTTTTTCAAGAAACAGGCTAAATTTCTTTGATTTCTACGTGGGTTACTAAGCTTTTCAAATGGCTTGGTACTTGCCAGATTGCATTTATATCTACATTTATGTAGTGAGCCCATTTTCAATTATACTGTGTTATGGGTAGTGGTTGTCAAAGTGGAACTAATTTTGTATGTAAAGTAGTGAAATTTAGATGGCCCCTTTATAGGAGAAGCTTTTTGTATAAATTTGACAAGTCTTTGCAGACCTAGAATTTTAGGACTTTGTTTTTATCTGCTGTACGTTTTATAATTTCTTTTAGATGACAAGTATAGATGACATACTAGTGTGATTTCCCCCCCCCACCCCCGCTTTTGTGTTAAAATCTTAAGTCATAGGGAAATTTAAGTGTTGTGGAGAACCTATGTCAGAAGTTCTTCTGTCTTCATTTAGGATTTGACGAAACGTTCAAGTCAAACGCAGAATAAAGCCAGCAGGAAGAGACAGCATGAGGAACCAGAGAGCTTTTTCACCTGGTTTACTGACCATTCTGATGCGGGTGCAGATGAGTTAGGAGAGGTCATCAAAGATGATATTTGGCCAAATCCTTTACAGTACTACTTGGTGAGTTGAGAATGTTTTTTTTAATTCAAGGTTGTACCTGTCTCATTTGTTGGAAAATGAGTTCCTAAGGTAGTTTGTTTTTTGTTTTTGTTTTTGTTTTTTCATTTTTGAAGGTTCCTGATATGGATGATGAAGAAGGGGAAGGAGAAGAAGATGATGATGATGATGAAGAAGAAGAAGGATTGGAAGATATTGATGAAGAAGGAGATGAGGATGAAGGTGAAGAAGATGAAGATGATGATGAGGGGGAGGAAGGAGAGGTAAAAAAGAATTTGGTTAAGTCCAAAGAAGACCAATCTTGAAAGAACTTACCCTGTTACTTGTGGGTTGTATATATTGTGTAATAGAGGCGTGGCCAGCTGTGGGAGGATTTGTAGGTGAGATGAGCTAGTTTTTCGAGATGGAAGAAAGTTTTAATCAAGTCCTTATATCAGTGATTTTTAACTGTAACTAGTTCTGCTTTTGTGCTTCGTACTCTTTTCTGCCCTTCCCCTAACTAGTACTTAATGAAAGCGATATGGGTAGTGCAGCTGGTCAGATTCTGAGAAATCTAAATAGCAGATTTGCATGTTTTGGACAAACAGTAAAATCCTTCTAGTCAGATCGAAATAGATTGTTTCTTGGTTTGTTTTACTCGGTGTGAAAGAGGTCAGATTTTGGTTAGCGCTGAAAAGTTAACTAATTTATGTGAAACAGCATCACTGGGTTGTTCAATTGAGATTTGATACAGACCGATTTGTGGCTTCGTTCGTAAAATGACACGTCCCCGTAGTGCATCTGTGTGTTCTATGGAAGTCCATGAGTGTCCGTACGAATGATGGGGAATGACCTTAGAATTAACCCTGGAGATTAACTGCCCACTTTCTTTCTTACAGGAGGATGAAGGAGAAGACGACTGATGGATTCCAACCTTCCTTTTTTAATTTTCTCCAGTCCCTGGGAGCAACTTGCAGTCTTTTTTTTTTTTTTTCCCCCTCCTCTTGTGCTCATTCGCCCTGTTTTTTGAAGTCTCTTTTCTCTCCCTTTATACCATGGTTCTCAACTTATTTTGGGGGGAAATACCTTGAGCAGAATACAGTGGGAAAAGAATCTCTACCCCTTTCTGTTCCAAATTCATTTTTATCCCTTCCTGTCTCAACAAAAACTTTATGGAATCAACACCACCGTGCTCTGTGGGAAAAAAGAAAAACCTTCTGCTCCCTTAGCTCTGCTGGAAGCTGGAGGGTGCTAGGCCCCTGTGTAGTAGTGCATAGAATTCTAGCTTTTTTCCTCCTTTCTCTGTATATTGGGCTCAGAGATTACACTGTGTCTCTATGTGAATATGGACAGTTAGCATTTACCAACATGTATCTGTCTACTTTCTCTTGTTTAAAAAAAAGAAAAAAAAACTTAAAAAAATGGGGTTATAGAAGGTCAGCAAAGGGTGGGTTTGAGATGTTTGGGTGGGTTAAGTGGGCATTTTGACAACATGGCTTCTCCTTTGGCATGTTTAATTGTGATGTTTAACGGACATCCTGGCAGTTGAAGATGACACTTTTAAAATAAAATTCTCTCCTAATGATGATTTGAGCCCTGCCACTCGATGGGAGAATCAGCAGAACCTGTAGGATCTTATCTGGAATTGACATTCTCTTGTAATTTTGTTCCTGTTTATTTTTAAATTTTCTTTTTGTTTCACTGGAAAGGAAAGATGCTCAGTTTTAAACGTTAAAAGTGTACAAGTTGCTTTGTTACAATAAAACTAAATGTGTACACAAAGGATTTTGATGCTTTTCTCTCAGAACAGGTGTATTTAATTAGGATTTTCCAAGTTTGACTTGTGTAACGTATTGTCAAACTTTGTCACCCTGACTCCGTATTTTTTGATACGCACTTTGCAGGGTGACCTCAGGGCTTGTGTGGACTGAGAAAGGGATTTGAATCAATGTATTAATGTCTCCAAATCCGGGAACCATCATGGGTACGATTTGCCGTCAGTTTCTGAAATTCTCCACCTCAGTCGGGGTACCAGATTGCCCAGAAGTCCGTTACGATTATGTTGTGCCCTTGATTTGTATCTCGAATTGGCATTTTTAAAAACGGGCCTTTATTTACCTGGATATAATTCTAGTGCCTGCCACCACTGTCAGACAGACCTGGTGCTCTAATGCCGAATTACACACAGGGCAGTTGCTGGCGTGCCTTCATTGGCACCATGAAACGTGGCTGAGAAGACAGACTCTCAGACAAGAAGTCCGTACTGGTGGTAAACTCAGGAGTACTTTTGTCTCAAAGTACTAGCTATTTAGCATGTAGCTCTCAAGCGAGACCTGTCTGTGTGAATCTGGGTGAGAATGACGGGCTCGGCTCTGCTAAATGCCGTTGTGCATAGAATAACATTTTGGGAAGCTACCTAATGCATAAGCTTTTTAATGCTGTAAATTATAGTAGCTAAAATTAAATGCCACTTAACTTTTTCAGAGATGAATTCATGGACAGCCTGGTCAAATTCAAAGCTTTTTGATGTATAAAACTTTATAAATGGAACTATTCCATCGATAGGCAAAGTGTAATGAAAACCTGTCTAGATGGATAGTATGTAATTTCTGCACAGGTCATGTTTAGTAATTACATCACTGTATACCGGTCAGGAATCTTGCTCCAATAAAGGAACATAAAGATTTTTTTTGACTGGGGTCATTCTCCTTGTTTTGTAGAGAAATGTTACTTGCTTTTGGATTCAGATGATAAGCTAGTTTTTCTGTGTGGTTTGTGTTCATAGTGACTGGGGAAGGGGGTAAACTCTTCATATCCTGCAGCAGTATAGCCGAAGTGACATCTATACGAAAGGGTATGTATAAAGGTCACGGGAAAAGAACTTCTTTGGGATGTAGTCAGTTCGTGAAGGGATTGAGTATTTTTCATGTCAAAGTCAAAACATTTAAAGGGCTCTTTGCTGAGGGGGAAATATAGTTGCTTGAATGAATTGCTCATTCAGTAGGCCTGTAATTATTGTTTCACAGAGTTACATCTTTAGGAAAACTGACTTACGGGCTGCTGAGTAGGGCTGTCCGGTTATAGGTCCCTTTAGTCAGACTATAGAATGTTCTTTTGTTTTGGGGAATGTGGTTAAAAAAAAGTCAGCCCTTAAAACATAAAAGTCCTCCCAACTATTGCGATCACCTTTTAATTGCCCTGTGCCTGCAAAGGGCGTGAGGGGAATGCTAGGCTGGGAGAAAGGAAAGTGGCAACGTTAATGTCCTGGAAAGTGGCTACAGTGTAGCAGGTGTGCTTTGGGCCTGACTGCAAAAGGAGCTCTGGGCTGGCCCTCAGGCAAGTGTGTGTTGTAAAGTGCCGGATGAATGGCTTAAAGCTCCTTTGCTACAAGGACATTTCAAAGGAAAGGGGTAAATAAATGGTGGCTGTTGAGGTAGTTTCTCTGGGAAGGGGACTCCCTCTTCCAGACTTCAAAGCTGTGCCAAACTCTGTTTATGAGGGAATAGCTACATGAACTGGGGCATGGAGGGTAGTAGCTGGTAATAGATGTTTACATTTCATTTCAAACCTAACGGAATCTTCTATTTTAGACCCTCCCTCCAGTTGGTAGATCGTTTCTCCCTCGATGTCCTGATTTCTCAAAGACTTAACTGTTCTCTGACCTCTGTGACCTGCCCCTACAGTTTCGCCCAGCTCAGGCTCCAGGATGTAGGGTTTAAATGGTCCATAAGCCTGCCTGTCTTGTCGGGCTGACATCTGCTAAAGCCTGTTTCACTTGTGTTAGCTCTCTGGCTGCTAAATTTAAGTTGCAGATTTTTGACTTGATGGATTTGGGGGGCCTTTTGGGCTTCAGAGAATTCTTAGTCACTGGTGTTTCTAGATTAATTTTCGGTAATCTTTATTATCATTACTGTTTCATAATGGTTGGTTTCATGGTTTCACTTGGCCCCAGAAACATGGGTTTGGTTTTTCTGCCTTTTCTGTTAGGTTTTACTATGAACTCTTTCTGGCTTATGCAAGAATGGAATCCTGTTGCAAAGGGTAAAGACTTTTCAAGATTTCCTGAAGATCAGGACAAGTTCTCAGGAGTCAGATGAAGAGCCATTCCAATTCTTTAAAGAGGACATCTCAATCATTTTTGAAAAGTCTATTCCCTCCCCCAGCCCCCACCCCAGCAGTGACCGTTTCCTCCTGAATGTGTGACTGTGTTCATGAAGACTTATAAGTTGAGTTTTTAACAGGTCGGAGGGGAAGAGGGTTGCAGCTTTGTGATTAGAATAGTGGAGGGTATGTGCCAAGCTGATTAGTTGGTGACGTTGTGTACTCATACTACCGAAGAAAGGCGAGTCTAAAATGTAGATGGATTGATGTTTGCAGTACGGGGAAGGAAAAAAGAAATGTGTAGAAAGGACAAAAAAATTTAATGTGCCCTGCTAGGAAGTGTTTTTGTTCCTTTTGGGGTTTTTTTTTTTTGTTTGTTTGTTTTTTGTTTTTTTTTTCAGTTTTAACAGCCAATTAGCTGGAGAGGTGTTTGCACCATTCGCCATCCACTGGATGTTGAATGTGAAGGGAACATCAGTTTTCCAAGGGGCTACTGTTTCATAAATTACACTATCACTCTGGCATAGGATGCAGCTCTCTGGTCCGATTCCTCCATCAGCCTGGAGGTTCCTTGTGGGTTTGCCCAGCCTGGGGTTCCTGGATCCTGCTACCTCTGAACTCCTTTCCCTTATTGACCAGTGAGCCAGTGAAACAGCGAACTTGGGGAATCCTTTCTGAGTTCTTCCACAAAATTCCACTTTCTGGGCTGTAGGAGTAGACAAATGATTCTCAAGATGGGAGATAGACACTCTCCTGAAAATAGAAGGCACCTATTCCAAGTCGGCAAATCACCCACCTTCAATATTTGCCCCCTACTCACTTGCAGCCCCTTGGACCAGGCTCCTTTCAGTGAAGTCTTGGCACAGTGCTAGTTGGCACAGGATACTAGGATTCCTTACACAGGAATGGCAAGCCATTCCCAGGGCAGTTAGTGCCCACTGGTTGGCTTTCCTGAAGTCATGGCTATTTCCTGGGGTTTCATTGTGTCTCCTGTTTAGATGGGTTCTTTAGGACAAGGGAAGAACGGTGGCTCTGGCTGAAACAGAAAACTCCACTCTGGCTGAGCAGCGGTGGCCTGAGAGATGTTTGGTTTATTCATCTGTCATTTGTAATTTGGCAAGCTTTGGATGAGGCTTTACGTTCTTATAGTGACTCTAGATAAGGCCAAGCCTCCGTGGGGGCCACAGGCTGGGGACTAGCCCATTTTACACCAATGATCTGAGACGAAGAGAAAGTTAGGGGCGGGAACCCGGTGGTGGCGGGGCTCCGAGGAAGGGGGCTGACCCAGCCGGGAGCGGGCGGGACGCCCTGGCGGCGTCCCGCGGCCGGCAGGCGGCGCTATCGTCCCCCCCGGCCGGCCCTTAAGGCAGCTAGAGAGCCCCGGCCCGAGAAATGTCCCTCCTGCCCTTCTACCGCGGGACGGGGGTCGGCGGCCTCAAAAGGGGCGCGGGGCCCCAAAGCCCGCGGAACGCCGCAGCCGGCGAGGCGCGGGGGCCTGCGGTTGAGTGGGGTCCCCGGCGCCGGCCCCTCGCGGCCGAGAGGCGGCGCTGCTCCCAGGTCCCGCGAGGGCCAGCGGACCTCGGGAGGGGGCGCCCGATCCCGCGGCTCCGGCTCCGCTTCCCGGGAAGTTTCAAGTTTGAAAGTCCCGGCGGAGGGGCCGGGGCTTCCGGAACCGCAGTGGTCGAGAGGAGGGGCGGAGCGGCCCGAGCGGAGCCATGGAGGAGGGGGCGCCGCGGCAGGTGAACGGCGCCCGGAGAGGCCGGGCTGCGGGCGCGGGCCAAGGGGGTCGGGGAGTCTCATTTACGCCGCGGGCGCCGCGAGCTCCGGTCGCGTCCCCTAGATCCGACCCCCACCCCCTCCCGGCTCCCTTCCCAGCCCCTGCCCCGGGCTTCGCTAACCTCGCGGGGCAGACCTGAGCATGGGGGGTGGGGGGGGCGCGGGGGGAGTCGTTCGTGCCCCCTGGAAACGTCCCCAAATTACCCCCAAGTGACTCAGAGCCTCTAGTCAGGCCATCGCATGAGCACGTCTGAATCCGCAGTCAGGGCCACCGGCATGGGCCCTAAAGTTTCCCCCAATCCGTTCTTCCAGGCAGGACTGTTAAGACCGGTGGGAATCTGCCTGGAAAGCAAAGGGGACCGTGGGGGGCAGCTTGGGACAGGTCCTGGCGGGGAGAGGAACGTGCGTGCAGGGAGAGGAAGGCCCGGGAAGGGCCAATCTCTGCGCACTTGTGGGGGTCCTTCCCAGATCACAAAGTCATGTGGGGATTGGGCACATGGAGATGGGGGACCTGGCCCAGCACCTGGGCGGGAACCTCCGGGTACACAGAGGGTTCTAGTCCAAATGGCGAGGGGGGCGGGGTTCCTGCCAGCGCTGGAGATACGTGCTGGTGGACACAGCGGCCAAAGCTGTGTGCTTGTCTGTCACTGAGGAGGGAGGGGTTCAGGTCTACCCAGAGCAAATGGGGTGGGGTCATTGCATCTGTGTAGAAGATAGGGTCCCAGCTGTAGAGCAGAAAGGGGGAGGCGTGTGTGCACATGGCAGGATTCCAGCCCAGAGCAGACAGGACCAGGGGGTACACCCAAAGGCAAAATGTCCTCCACCAGACGCCTGGAGTGCCCCCACCCCAACGGCGGGAACAACCTTAGGCACTGCGTCTGTCCCCTCCCACCCCCTTCCTCCGGAGGTTCCCCCCCCTCCTGTTCCAGCAGTGACTTGTACACATTTTCCGATTTCCTGTGAACCTCCGCCCAGCAACGGCAGCTGGGTGACTCAGGACCCCGGTGGCCGGGCCCCCTGCTCCATGGGATCTTTGTTTGCTCAGGCCTTTGGCTCTGGCCCTCTGGCCTAGGGCCCTCAGAGGATTTCCTGAGCCCCGCCCCTGCCCTCTGACAGCCAGGCCAGAGGGCCAGCAGAGACCTGGGGTGGGGGGGCTCCCTGAGGCTGGGGTAGCACCCCTCACACTGGCCTCAGGAGATGGAGAGCCGAGAGGTAAGGTGGAGGTCCATGGGGGGTGGAGGGCATCGTGGGTTACCCTGGGCTGAGGTCAGCTTTGGCGCTGGTTGGTTTGAAATGGCCTCTGAGAAGATTTTCCTATTCCTTGCTCCAACCTGGCAGTAGCTGAGCTGGGAGTGGCCCCCAGAGACCTCCTCAGCCTCTCTCTGTGCCTCCGCTTTGCTACCTGAGGGAACATCCCTGGCCCCTACTCAGGCCTCTGGCTGCCCTCTCTATGTGACCTTGGGTAATTCCCTAGCCTCTTCTCTGGCCCCAAATCTTAGCTGGGATCGCAACCTCAGAGCAGTCTGATTAAGTGTGGCCGGTGGGGAGAGGCTGGCATCTCCCTCTCGGTGTTGTGACCTTGGGCAAGTTACTTAACCTGTGTCCCAGCTTCCTCATCTGGGGCTGGTAACATGGGGATAGTAACCGCATCTTCCTCGTGGGATTGTTATGAGGACTGACGGATTCATGTACGCAAAGCTCTGAGAACAGACCCTGGCACCCAGTAGCACCCTGTGCCTTCGCCTCTTGAACAACACAGGGGGGGTCGGGGGTGCCGACCGCCCAGGCAGTTGAAAATTTGCATGTAACTTTTGACTCCCCCCAAACCTAACTAATAATAGCCTTACGGATGCCGTCAGCAGTTGACTAACGCATATTTTGTACGTTATGTGTATCATTATATGGTATCCTTAACGATAAAGTAAGCTAGAGGAAAGGAAACGTTACTAAGAAAATCGTAAGGAAGAGACGATACGTGCATTTATAGTCCTGTAAACAAAGTTGGTTTTACAGTTGAAAACAATTTGCTTATAGGATCACCTGGTCAGTTAAGTGTCCGGGTCTTGATTTTGGCCCAGGTCATGATCTCACGGTTCTGTGAGTTCAAGCCCTGCCCTGGGCTTTCCATGCTGGGCTTTTCGTGCTGACAGCAAGAAGCCTGCTTGGGATTCTCTCTCTTGCCCCACCCCACCCCCCTTCTCTCTCTGCCCCTCCCCTGCTCATGCTCTCTATTCTCTCTCAAAATAAATAAACTTAAAAAAAACAAAGGACAGGAAATGATTTGCTTATAAGTGGACCCTTGCAGTTCAAACCTGTGTTGTTCAAGAGTCCACTGCAAACATTGAACAATTTTCCGCTCTCCCTTCTCCCTAATGGGAGGGGACAGGAGCGGGGACAGGCTGCGTAGCCCTAGGGTTTCCATCTGGCCCAGGAGTACTAGCTGTAAGGTCAGAGATGCCCCGGGGGGCCACCCTGGGCGCCGAGCACACCTTCCTCTCTGTCTGTGGAGACCCGAGGTCGCTGGCGGGGACTGAGGGCATTACCTCTCTGCCGTTCCACAGTCTGGGGCCGACCAGCAGCCCCCAGAGGATGAGAAAGAGGTGATCCGCCGGGCCATCCAGAAGGAGCTGAAGATCAAGGAGGGTGTTGAGAACCTGCGGAGGGTGGCCACGGACCGCCGCCACTTGGGCCACGTACAGCAGCTGCTGCGGGCCTCCAACCGCCGCCTGGAGCAGTTGCACGGGGAGCTGAGGGCGCTGCACGCGCGCATCCTGCTGCCCGGGCCCGGCCTGGCCGGTGAGTGACGAGTCCGAGCAGACCCTGGGGGACAGGAGGCGCCGGGCCAACCCAGCTTCTCCACCTTGGCCCTGACCGCTCTCAGAGCCTCCTCGGTGTCCCCTGCGACAAGAAGGGAGCTGGGGGTCGGGGGAGAGAGCAAGGTCATGGGGTAGGGTTCTCTCGGCTCGGGGTAAGGGGTTCGTGTGTCCCACGCTATGCACAGGACCCGCCACCGCGGGACCCCAGCCACCTGCAGAGCAGCCAAGGGCTCGGCACCTGGAGGCTCTACAGAGGCAGCTTCAGGTGGAGCTGAAGGTGAAGCAGGGGGCGGAGAACATGACGCACACATACGCCAGTGGCACGCCCAAGGTGAGGCTCCTGGGGTCTGATGGGGAGAGACTGGGCTCTCAGCCCCTCTCAGCTCCCAGCCCCCATCCTGATGGAGAATGCAACCAAGCCAGTGACCCCACGAGGCAGAGACGGTCTTAAGCCTTAGTCTGACGGGGGAGGCACAGCCCCAGATCCCAGCTTGGTGGGGCAGGCACGGCTCGAACCCCTAATCTAACAGACAAGGCACAACTCGGTCTAATGGGAAGTCCTAGCCCAGTCGAGTAGGGAAGGCCCACCCCCCGTCCCAGCTCCCAGGACGATGTGTGGAGCTCAGCTCTGACATGGTGTGGGAAGCTTGACCCCAGCCCTTGTCTCATGTGAAGGGGGAGGCCCTGCCCTAGATCTAGGCTAACAGGGGGCCCTTGGCTTTAGCACCTGGCCTACCAAGGGAGGCTTGGCTTCAACCTTGGTCTGACCGGGGAAGCTCTGGGCTAGCCCCGGTCCGATGGGCATGTGGCGCGACCCCACAGGAGAGGAAGCTCCTGGCAGCTGCCCAGCAGATGCTGCGGGACAGCCAGCTGAAGGTGGCCCTGCTGCGAATGAAGATTAGCAGCCTGGAAGCCAGTGGGTCCCCTGAACCAGGTGAGGCTTTGAGAAGCGGGGCCGGGCAGGGCCGGGCAGGGCGGGGCCTGGGGGCTGACCGCCTCCTCCCAGGTCCCGAGCTGCTGGCAGAGGAGCTAAGGCATCGACTACGCATTGAGGCCGCTGTGGCCGAGGGCGCCAAGAACGTGGTGAAGCTGCTGGGTAGCCGGCGGACACAAGACCGGAAGGCGCTGGCTGAGGTCAGGCCGTGGTCCCCTCCCATCGCTGCCCCTCTCTGAGCGTCTGTCTCCACACCACGGTCCACCAGGGCGGGAGGCACCCGCGGACGGCCTGTGCGGGGTGGCGGTGAGGAAACGAGGCACATTCTGTCTAGACCTCATTGCGGGGAGGGTGTGTGGGTCTCCAGTGGTCACGGGCCTGTCCTCCCCTGCCTGATCTCCTCTGTAGGCTCAGGCCCAGCTCCAGGAGTCCTCCCAGAAACTGGATCTCCTGCGGCTGGCCTTGGAGCAGCTGCTGGAGGGATTGCCTCCTGCCCACCCTCTGCGCGGCAGACTGGCCCGGGAGCTGCGGACTGCTGTGTCTGGGAACCCCCAGCCTTCAGGGGTGCTCGTGAAGCCCACCGCCGTGACAGGTAGCCGGGAGTCAGTCCCTCCCACTTCAGGGCTCTGTGCCTTTCTTCCAAAGAGCACCCTGAACCACAGATGGGAGGACTTCGGAGAAGAGTTTCGATCCCGGTCCCACCACCCCCTAGCTACGTGAGCTTGGGCGGCTGACTTCCCCTCCCTGGACGCTTAGTGTTATCCCTCTGTAACATGGGGGTGATAACGGCACCTCCTTCATGGGGTTGCTGTGAAAATTCAGTGAGTTGTTGCACGTGAGGCGCTAGGCGCAAGG
Organism: Panthera uncia; assembly: GCF_023721935.1. Taxonomy (NCBI): domain Eukaryota; kingdom Metazoa; phylum Chordata; class Mammalia; order Carnivora; family Felidae; genus Panthera; species Panthera uncia. Next base: position 84,895,137 of record NC_064807.1, read on the forward strand.
CCGGCCCAGTGGGCACACCATTGGCGAAGCCATTATTCAAGGGACTAGCCGTGACAGTGTGTCAAGTGCCAGGGTTAGGGGCGCTCACAGCCCCGGTCCTGGGCAGTTTGGACTCCTAGAACGTTCTTTCGTATCCCTGAGCTGGATCTGTCTCCCGGTAGTGGTGGCTGAATTGTAATCAACAAACAATCTAAGCGTGTTGACTTTGGAAACCCTGAACTTCCCACCTGGGACACAGTACGGTGGCTTCTAGAGAGGCCAGCACCTTGCCGCTCAGCTGGTTCAGGCTCCTGGTGAAACACCCCAGCCTAATGCGGGCAAGGTCTGGGTTCAGCCATCTTCGGGAGAAGGTAGCTTTCTTGGGGCCCCAGGGGACCCGGATGTAGCAGGGGTTTGACAGTGTGTCCCCCACACTCCCCGCAGGGACGCTGGAGGTCCGTCTCCTGGGCTGTGAGCAGCTGCTGACAGCCGTGCCCGGACGCTCCCCGGCGGCTGTGCTGGCCGGGAGCCCCTCGCAGGGCTGGCTTCGGGCTCGGGCCAAGCAGCAGCGTGGCGGAGGAGAGCTGGCCAGTGAGTAGTGAGCCGCGGGGCGCTGGGGGCAGCGATGCACCTCTCTCTACTCCTCGCCTGCCCTGAGCTCCCTCTCTGGCCCTGCAGGTGAGGTGCTGGCTGTGCTGAAGGTGGACAATCGTGTCGTGGGCCAGACCGGCTGGGGGCCAGTGACCAAGCAGTCCTGGGACCAGACCTTTATTGTCCCCCTGGAGCGGGTGAGGCTGGCCCTGGTGCGGGCAGGGGTGACCTTAGGCCACGGAGCGGAAGGCTGGCCGGGTAGGGACGTGTGCCCCACTCCTCAACCTGGCCTCCCCGACGCAGGCCCGGGAGCTGGAGATTGGGGTGCACTGGCGGGACTGGAGGCAGCTGTGTGGCGTGGCCTTCCTGCGGCTGGAGGACTTCCTGGACAACGCTTGTCACCAGCTGTCCCTCAGTCTGGTGCCCCAGGGGCTGCTCTTTGCCCAGGTGCTCCCTACCCTGTCCCCTGACGACACGGGCCCTGGTTCCATCTGAGCTAGAAGGGCCTTCGAGACTATTTGATTCATCCACACATAGGAGTAGAAATTGAGGCCTGGAGGGAGGAGGTCTCCAAGAATTAAGGATTCCCAGCCCCTCTCCGAGGAGCGCGTGGGAGTCTAGAGGCTGCATCCTGGTCCTGACTTGCCTAGCCTCAGGCATGGCCCTGGACAAGTGTCTCTCTTCTCTGGGCCTCAGTTTCCCCACTGGTACCAATGTGGACATTGAATCCATCCCTCTGGGCCCCTCTGGCTCTCGCATCATTGACGCTGAGGGCTTAGGCTGGGATCTCGGAGGCCGGGGAGGTACCCTGGTGACAGATGGGGTGGGAGGGGACTGGTCTCCAGCCCTGCCCTCTGCCCACACAGGTGACCTTCTGTGACCCTGTCATTGAGAGGAGGCCCCGGCTGCAGAGGCAGAAACGCATTTTCTCTAAACGCAGAGGTGTGGACGGGAGAGGGCTGTGCAATTAGGGGGTAGGGCAGGGGCCCTTGGGGGGCCGTGGTACTGAGCCCCGCCTTTTGTCCCAGGTCAGGACTTTTTGAGGGCTTCCCAGATGAATCTCAACATGGCAGCCTGGGGGCGCTTGGTCATGAACTTGCTGCCCCCCTGCAGCTCCCCAAGCACGATCAGCCCCCCCAGAGCCTGCCCCCAGACCCCAGCCACGCCCCGGGGAGCTGCCAACCCTGCCTCGCCCAGGTGAGGAGCCCCCTCGCCGTGGCTGCCTGCTTCTCTGCCACGTCTGCCTCTCTTCAGGTGCAGCTGGTGTCTTTCTGTTCCCGCTGACCCTCTGTCTGTCTGTCTCTTGGCATTGCTGTGTGTCCGTCCCCACAGCTCTTCCGTCTGCCTGTGCCCTGCCAGGTGTCTGCTTTCTCCACATAGTGATTTCCCACCCAAGAAGAGCCCCTTGGAAGAAGAGGTGAGGCCCCCGCCCAAGCCCCCACGTCTCTACCTGCCCCGGGAGCCAACCCCCGAGGAGATACCGGTGAGGGGATGCTGGCAGTCCTGGGGGCTGCTGGGGTGGGGATGGCAGGGCTGGAGGGAAACAGGGAAGGAAGCCCTGCTCTGCTCTGAGCCCCTCTACCTTCATAGCGCACCAAACGCCCCCACATGGAGCCCAGGACTCGACTCGGGCCACCGCTTCCAGCCTCAGCCACCAGGTACCCCCGTCAGGCTCACTTATGTGCTTGCGACATCTGTCTGCTCACTTGGGTGTTCGTGTGTCCATTCACACATCACCCGATGCTCCTTGCTCTCTGTTCCTACTCACTAAACCCGTGTTATTGAGCTCTAGCTGCATTCTGGAACTCTAGGAAGCCACTGTCCCTGAATCCCCCCACCCCCACCCCAGCCCCTAGGCTTTCCAGTCTTATTGGTGGGGACAGCCCCGGACCGGCCCTGGAGGGTTAGGAGCACCTATTCATGGAGGCCCAGCTCTTATCCCAGGGGGACTCCTGTGCCCTCTCTCTTGCAGGAAACCCCCCCGCCTTCAGGACTTCCGTTGCTTGGCCGTGCTGGGCCGGGGACACTTCGGGAAGGTAGTGGGCTGACGAGGGTGCTATGGAAGGGGGTGAGCAGGCCCCAGCACCTTGGCTGGGGGGGATGCTGTGATCCATGGGGCAGTGGGCGGGAGCAGCAAAGGCGCCCCTGTGCTGTCCACCTGGAGCCCAAGCTGTCTCTGGTTCCCAGGTCCTCCTGGTCCAGTTCAAGGGGACGGGGAAATACTACGCCATCAAAGCGCTGAAGAAGCAGGAGGTGCTGAGCCGGGACGAGATGGAGAGGTGTGTAGTCGGGACAGTGGGCACCTAGCCCTGCAGGGGACCCCGGATGGCCGGCCTGGGCTAGTGGCACCAGAAGGCAGCTGAGTGCTCCAGGGGCTTTGAAGAGGTGACCCGCTGGGGCCAGTCCTGAGTTCTCTTTTGAGCACCTGCGGTTGTTAACTGTATGCTCTTGGGCAGGTCCGCTCTTCTCTCTGCCCGATACGCAGAAACCATCATTCTACCTGCCTGGCATTTTCACTGAAGACCCAGAGAAGCCAAGGGTGTTGTGCGGGTGGCAGGACGCAGCCAGCAGTGGCTTCTCTTCCCTCTAACACCCACCCCCCGGCCCTCCGCAGCCTGTACTGCGAGAAACGCATCCTGGAGGCTGTGGGCCGCACAGGGCACCCCTTCCTGCTGTCCCTCCTCGCCTGCTTCCAGACCTCCAGCCACGCCTGCTTCGTGACAGAGTTTGCGCCCGGTGGTGACCTCATGATGCAGATCCATGAGGACGTCTTCCCTGAGCCCCAGGCCCGGTGGGTTCCCATCCCTCTTGTCTGCCTCTTCCATTGAGCCTTCCCTGGTTCCCTATGCCCTCTCCCTTCATCCTGCTTCCCCCGGGATACCCATCATACCCATCAGCAGAAGAGTGTGGAGTCAGGGAGGCCTTGGCTCAGATCCTTGGTTATCAACTGTCTTATCAGCTCCCATAGCACTGTGACCTTGGGCCTCAGTTTATGTAGCTGTGAATGGGGCTAATAATAACTCTTCCATAGGCTTGTGGAGTGGATGCACATAATGTGTATTAAATTGCTGGGCACAGGAACCAGTGAAGAGTAAGTGACTGGCAGCCGGAGTTCTTTCTTGCCCACCAGAACGCAGGCTCTGGAGTCTTAAGTCTGCCACGAGCTGTGTGACCCCCAGGTGCATCACTTACCTGGAGTCTCAGATCCTCATTTGAAAAATAGACATGATGACTATCGACAGCAGGTGGCTGGGAGGATGTAGGAGGGTAAGGCATCAGAACACGTGGCATCCTTCCTGGCACCATCGAAGAGCCCAGGAAGGGTAGGCTGTCAGTGGGCAACAACCTTGGGGCCACTGTCCAGAGAAACACCCATTCTCCCTACCCGCTACCCCTGGCATCAGGCTCTAGTCTGAGCTGACTAGAGCTGGGACATCCAGGGATGCCCAGGCCGTGGCCATCCTGGGGCCTCCCTGCCCTGTCCACCCCCCCCGCCATCCTGACCCTGAACTACCCCCTACACCACCCATAGGTTCTACCTGGCCTGTGTGGTCCTCGGGTTACAGTTCTTACACGAGAAGAAAATCATTTACAGGTAACTTGGCCCGGGGGTGCTGGGGGTGGGGGTAGGTGAAGGAGCAGAGGCTGCCCTCCTCCTGTGATACTCCCGGGCCCCTTTGATCTGTCCCCCTCACCCTCAGGGACCTTAAGTTGGACAACCTTCTGCTGGACGCCCAGGGTTTCCTGAAGATCGCGGACTTCGGGCTGTGTAAGGAAGGTGGGTGCCTCCTGTCCAGGATCCCATGTCCTCCAGCCTTGCTTGCCCAGCTCAGGCCAGCAGGGTAGTGGGCAAGTGGCCTTCACCTCTCACCCCAGCCTGCATTCCAGGGACCAGCTGGACACACTGGTTCTTCCTTCCCAGCCCTAGAGACCCTTAAAGAGCCCCAGCGCACCCTTAGCCAGGGGAGAGCGTGTACTCAGGATGGGAGAGGGCATCGGGTTCTCCCTTCTTTGTGAGCTTGGCAAAGGCTCTGCTTCCTCCCGTGAGATGGCGTAAAAAAAAAAAAAAAAACTGTCCTCACCTCCAAGAGCTCGGGGCAGGGCTTGGCTTGACCTTCGGTGCCTGAGGTTGTAAGAGTTGGCTGTTGATTCTTACAACTGAAGTTATATGGATGAGACACGTCGGGCTGGCATCAGTGTGGATGCTGGTTTGCAGGGATCGGCTTTGGGGACCGGACAAGCACCTTCTGCGGCACCCCGGAGTTCCTCGCCCCGGAAGTGCTGACCCAGGAGGCCTACACACGGGCTGTGGACTGGTGGGGGTTGGGTGTGCTGCTCTATGAGATGCTGGTGGGCGAGGTGAGCACCGGACCCCGGCTGCCGGGGCCTCTAGGTTGGGGCAGGGTGGAGGTGGCTCATGCAGCCTGCTGAGCCCCCTTCCCCATAGTGTCCATTCCCCGGGGACACTGAGGAGGAGGTATTTGACTGCATCGTCAATGCGGACGCCCCGTATCCCCGCTTTCTGTCGGTGCAAGGGCTTGAACTCATTCAGAAGGTAATCACTGCAGGGCTGGGCTGGGCTGGGCTGAACGGCTGCCCCGTCACCACCCACTCTCACGGGGCCTCTGTGGTCCAGCTCACTTGGGATGCCTGGGCAGGCGGGCAGTGCCTGGGTGTGATGCCCTCCGTGAACCCCCGTCCTCTTACCCAGCTCCTCCAGAAGTGCCCGGAGCAGCGCCTCGGGGCGGGTGAGCGGGATGCTGAGGAGATCAAGACCCAGCCTTTCTTCAGGGTGAGTGTTCCCGGGTGCCTGGCACAGTGGGAGGTGTCGCCTGGCCACGCGGGCCGCTGTTCCGTTGTCTCAGGCAGCTCTGTCCTCGCCCCCAGACCACCGACTGGCAGGCCCTGCTCGCCCGCACCGTCCAGCCCCCCTTCCTGCCCACCCTCCGTGGCCCTACGGACCTGCGTTACTTCGAGGGCGAGTTTACGGGGCTGCCGCCGGCCCTGACCCCACCTGACCCCCGTAGCCCCCTGACGGCCCGCCAGCAGGCTGCCTTCCGGGACTTCGACTTTGTGTCAGAGGGATTCCTGGGGCCCTGACGGCCTCTCTGGTGTGTCTGTCCCGTCTGCCCAGCCGTCTGCCCCGGAGGCCCAGGCCTTGCCAGGTATCGGTGGGCACTGGGCCTCGAAGTGGCAGCTGCAGAGCTGCTGTGGGGGGCTTTGCTCAGTCACTGGGCAGGGTCCCCTCTCCTCCCGCCCCCGCCTCCTGGGAGGCCTGGACCAGAAAGGGCGGCACAGCAAGGAGGAGTTTGGTTTGGTTTTTTAATATTTGATTTGCTTTACGGATGATTAAACTTATAAAACTGTGCAATGGAGGCATCCTGGCTTTGGGGGGATGGGGTGGGGGGGGTCTCGGAAGCCCAGGCTGCTTGTGCCCGAGCCCCCCACGGGTCCTCTGCCTCCTCTCCTTCCTTCAGAGGGCAGGACTGCCTATTGTGGCAGGAGCTCTGCCATTTCAGCTCTGCTCTGAGGCCTGGGAGGAGCGGGGGGGAGTGAAGAACCCCAGGCCCTCCGAATGCCGACCCCAGCTGGGGGCAGCCCCTCTGGTTTTCAGGCACAAGATGGTGGCCTTGCCTCCGGCAACCCTACACCGCCTGGCTGCTGCCCTCCTCCCCCTCCTCCTCCCCCTCGGCCCACAGGGTCTCCCAGGACCCTGAGGGCCATCCGCAGAAGTGGGCCAGGTTGCGGGTCAGGCCGCGGTCGAAGGGGTTGCCCGGGCGCTGGCGGAGGTAGGCGATGCGGTGCGAGGAGATGAACTCCCAGGTGGTGGTGTTGCTGGCCACCAGGTAGAGGTGCGAGGCGAGGAGCAGGCCCGCCACCAAAGAGAAGAGAGAGAGCAGCAGGAAGGTGGCCAACAGCAGCCCGCTGGACCGCAGCCAGAGCCCCCAGGGCTGGAAGAAATGGAGGCCAGACCTGCAGGGCAGGAACAGAGATGGAGACCAAGGCCGGGGGAGGGCGGGGGTGCCCCGGGGAGCCCCTCCGGGCAGGCCGTTTGGGGGAAGGCCCGAGGCCCCTGAAGGGGCACCGTGTAGGGGCACGCTGCCCGCCCTCCCCCCATGCCCAGGCCGGCCGTGGAACCCACCATGCCAGGTACAGGCCCCACAGAAGCACCACCAGCTGCAGCGCCAGGTAGGCCACGAAGAGCGGGTGGTTGCGCTCCCCCACGCAGTTCTCCATCCAGGGGCAGTGGTGGTCGTAGCGGCGGACGCAGCGACGGCACTCACGGCAGTGCCGGGCCCGCAGGGGCTGCTGTGGGCACAAAGGGAGGCGGGCTCAGTGCCAGCTCCCCTCTGGGCCCACGACTGAGGGGAGTGATGAGGCCACAGAGGGGGTGGGGGGGAGGGAGGCAGGAGGTCAAGGAGTCTCAGCCTTGCCCCTGCGCCCTCCCGTAGAGGTCCCTGGTCACCCACCAGCACCAGGCAGTATCTGCAGCGCCGAAGGGGGACGGCTTGAGGAACCATGGCTGTCTGCTCCTCCTTGACCTCCTCCTGCAAATGGGGGACAGGGTATTAGGTTGGGAGGGAGAGGGAACTGGTGGGCGTTTCCCTGGGGGGCTAGCTTAGCCCTGGGTATGCACGCGGGGCCCATCCCCAGTGTAATGGAGGCGGTAGGGTGGGACAGAGTGCCCTGGCCCGAGTGAAGCTGTGACCTCTGTCACAGTTGTTTCGCTGGGCCTTGGTGGTTTCCTCATTGGAGGATGGGGGTTGCAGGGCTGCTAAGAGGATTCATGGAGGTGCCCCAGGAAAGCCCTCTGCATAGATCCTGGCATGAGACTGTTACAGGGGCCTTGGGTATCCTATTGGTGGGAGGAAGGGTTCTGGCTCCCAGGGGCCCCCCTGGTTACCTGCGGCTGGGGCTGGACATTCACATAGCCCGGGTCCATGAGCGACACGGCCAGGTAGAGCAGCAGGGAACCCAGCACGAGGAGCAGGAAGGTAAGGGGCAGGAGAAGCTCCCCCTGCTCTTCCCACTGCCGCAGTGCTGGAGAGGCCGGAGAAGGAGAGTGAGGCCGGGGCCGGAGCTGAACAGGAGGCCATGTGTAGGGGTGTATCTGGAGGTGGGGAGTATGTCCCTGGCTGAGCAAAGGCCTGGAGATGGGGTGTAATGAGTGGTCAAGTGTGGCCACTGCATAGAGTACAGGAGGGAGAAGTTTGGGCCCAGCACTCCCTCCCCCCCCACCCCCACCAAAAAAAAAAAGTTCATTTGCATTCTATCTGTAGGACAGTAGGGAACCATGGAAGGTTATAGGGTCAGATCTGTTTCTGAAAACCCTCCTGCTGCTGGAGGAAAGATGGATAGGGGAGCAGGGGGAGGCCTGGGGGCAGAGCCTATCCAGGAGGGAGAGGAGGGTAGCCAGACAAGGGCACTGGCAGGAGGAGTGGAGACAAAGGGCTGGATAGATAAGGGGTAAGGGAGTGAAGGGGCCAGACTTGACTGGATGTAGGGGAGAGGGAAGAGGGATCCCTGACTTTGGCTCCATGATAGGGAGAGACCAGCTAGGTTTGATATGCCCATGAGATAGAGACAGAGGAGGGCAGGGCCAGGAAGGGTCCAACTCATAGAAGTAAATGAAGATTCAGGGGTGGGAGGCAGGGGGAGGTGAAGAGGGAGGGGCGTTTAGATAACAGTGTGGACAGCTCTGGTGTCCCTTGGTTGTGAAAAGGAGCAGAGAAGGAAAGCAGGGTTGCAGGGCGGGGTGGGGCGGGTCCTTTCTGATGAGGAGACTGAGCAGGTGTTTAGGCTGAAGGGTGAAAGCGGTAGAGGAGACTTAAGAAGGTCTTGGGAGGAAAGTGACGACACCCACAGCCCAGGAGTTGAGGCTGGAGCACGGAGGGAGGAGCGGGGCTTCCCAGAGTGGCAGTGAGGGTGAGAAATTGGGCCGGAGGCAGCCTGCCAGGTAAGGAGGGGAAGGATGTTAGTGGGGGTGGGTCAGTGAGGTGGACGAGGACTACAGGGCAAGAACTGAGGGTGGGGAAATGCGGGACAGGCCGCCCCCCTCTGTGTTCTCTTGTCCTGGAAGGTGGGGAGCCTGGACTTGGGCAGCTAGTGGCCACGGGGATGGGCGGGATGCCAGTTCTTGATCTACTTGATCCTCGGAATCTTACGGAGGGACGTTATCCTGGGAAGGACCGGGTGGGTCTCGGGATCAGGGGAGATGGGGGCTCAAGTCCGTCGCGGGATCTGGTGGGCACCGGTTGGGTCCTGGGATAGACAGGGCATCTGGCAGGGATCAGGAAGATGCTGGGATTAATTAGGGATCAACTGGGTATTAGGCAGAAAGCAGGTGGCTCTTGGAATGACAGATGGAGAAGAGGCTCAGGAGCTGGCGGAAGTCGGGTGAATCCCAGGATTTCTGGGGCTTCAGCAGGGAACCCAGTGAGACCCAAACGTCTGGGGAATCACGCGGGATAGGGTGGGGCGGGGTCGCGCGGGGTCCGGCTCACCGGTATCGTGCAGGAAGAGCACCAGCGTGATCCCCCAGGTCAGCACAGTATGCCCGCTCCGCACCAGGACCCCAGGGCTGAGGAGCGACCAGGGAGCCATCTCCTCCGCCCGGGGCCCCACCCGGAAGAAGCGCCGGGAGGGGCGGGCCCTTTGAGGGAGAGAGGCCGCGGCTACTCGCGGATTGGTGACTCCTGGAGGCGGGCGGAGCCTGGTTGGGTCGGGGAGGCTGCCTATTGGATAGCAGCTGCGGCCGAGGAGGCCCTCGAGCCAACAGGTGCCTGAAGAGGTTGAGGGCGGGGCCGGCGCGCGCGCAGCTGGTAACTCCCCCAACCCCAGCCCCCACCAGCCAGGTAACTTTCGAAAGCGGAGGAGCAGGCGCGAGCCCTGACCCCGCCCCTTCAGGCTCTCACTCCGCCCGCCCCTAACTCGTGGCCTCGCGCATGCGTGCAGCCCCCGGGGTGCCTCTGCTCAAGGTGTTCGGTGCGACTTCAGGTTGCAGGATTGTGCCGGTTTCGAAGACATGACTGAGTTCTCTAGAGGGGCAGGACTAGCCCTAGGTTGCTCTGGTGACACCCTTACCTCCTTGCTATTCATTTTTAGATATTGCAAATGGGGGCGCCTGCTGGCTCAGTGGGTTAAGCCTCTGACTCCCACTCAGGTCATGGTATCACGTTGTGGGTTCCAGCCCCACGTGGGGCTGTGTGCTGACAGCTCAGAGCCTGGAGCCTGCTTTGGCTTCTGTCTCTCTCTCTCTCTCTCTCTCTGCCCCTGCCCTGCTTGTGCTCGCTGTCTCTCAAGAATAAATAAACCTTAAAAAAAAAAAAAAAAAAGATATTGCAAATGGGACGAGAGCAAAGCGGTCATCCGTGGTGCAGATCCTGGGTAGAAGGGGCGAAGTGGAGTCAAAAATACCAGCACAGAGGTAGTGTGAACTCGGGCAAGTTACCGAGCCACTCTGAGCTGTTTTCTGTCTGTATAGTGGGGATTGACAGTAGCACCCCCCTGCTAAGGTGGTTGGGAGGATTAAATAATGCAAGTAAAGTGTCTAGCACTGACCTCTCCCCTGCTATAAGCCAACACCTCGCCCTGCCAGAAGGACTTGCCCAACTGGAGGCTTCAGGCTCTTCTCAGAGGAAACCTCATCAGCATTCACTGTTCACACGCCTTCAACTGGGTCCCCAGGGCATTCCCCGTGCTGCCCTGCCTTTTCCACCCACGCCTCTCATGGATACCAACATCCACCTTCTTTCTCCAACAGATCCTACGCAGTATGCTCTTCTGACATCTGCTGTTTTGTCAGCTCGGCACCCCTTTTTCTGTTGGGGAACTGACTCTTCCCCATTCCACGTGGTTCTGGAGAAACTGTGTCCCACACTCCACAGGTTGATAGGAGACGTGGGCCTGTGACTGGAGGGCCCAACTTGGTTCCCTATCTTAATGTCCCCAGTGATTGGTGCTAGGTGGCAGACATGTGACTCAGCAGGGCCAATCAGGATCATTCTATGAGAGTACTGTATAAATGCTGAGAAATGGGCATTCTTCTGGATCTCAGGCTTAAAGAATAGGCTATAAGGGCAGCTGGCAGCTGTCTTTACACTATGTGGAGACAGACTGTGGCAGGAGAATGAAGCCACCTTATAGAGACATAGAGATAAGCAGTAACGAAAGAGGGAGTGAGAGACATCTTAGCAACATTGACTGGACCCTCAGATCCAGCTGTTCCTGAAGCTGAGATGAACTCTAGGTCCCCAGTTGCATCAGTCAGTGAATTCCCTCCCACCTTTGACTAGCCTGGGTAGGTATTTGAGTCGTGTGACTTTCACGTGTAAGTCAATCTTGGTTACTGCAACGGGTGAGTTAGTGTGCTGAGTGGAAACAAATAATCCTGAAGCTTCCAGGAGTCAGGCCCTGTGCTGGTGTCAGAGACAGACAAAGTCGGACACTGAAGTGGTAAGGACAGATTTTATCAGTAATATGTTATTGCTGTGCGAACTGAATGCGGCTCTGAACGCCCAGGTGACTGGGTGTTTTAAAGGGAGCCTGAGGGAGTGGAGAGAGGGAACAGCAGTGGCTTGAACAGATTGGGGGAAGTGAAAAATTACAAAGGGTTGCTCAGTGTAAATGCTGATTAGGCCAGCTGTGTGTGCTAGCTGGCAATAATTGAAGTTCGGTGCCTGTCCTCCCACACGGACCAGGAAACGGGGGCCTGATCCTTCCTGAGCATTACCCTTTGAAGGCCAAACATTCCTTTGAAGGAATGGCTTTCAGGTCTCCTGAGTTGTAGATGATACAAATACATTTCAAAGGAACAGAAGGATTCGCAACCGTAGGCCCTTTTTAGTAAATGCTCTAAGATGGGGTGTGTGGGGGGCTAAAACAAGGGGGGCCGGGGTCATCTTAGGGCTGCGGCCTTGAGCTATCAGAAACTATGTTAGCTCTCCTGTCCCTGCAGCACTGTTGTCCTGCTAACTCCAGTCTCCCCAGGGCCCCCCTCCACTCCTACCAGCCCACAAGGGGCGCCCTCTCTGCTCCCTGCTCCCCGCAAGCCGGGGCATAATCTCACACATAACATTGTCTCTACAATCAGACGCAACCACCCTGGGCAGGGGCCCTGTTGGGCTGTTGCCAGCTGTACCCCAGTGTCAGTCGGCACGGGGGCATGGAGAGAACGCAGAGGAGGCAGGAACTTCAGCCCGATCTGCCACCTGTCCCCAGGCTGCAGCTGACAGGGCCTCCAGGCCGGGCACACAGATCGACCCGATGTACCCTCCCTGTCGCAGGTCCCTTCGCTAGGCCCAGGGCCCAGACTGGCCACAGCCCCTCTCCGGACCCCATCCCTTCTGCAAAAACGACACTCTGCTCTTCTCCACTTTGCACAAAAATGTATTTCTGTGACATCCCAAAGTACAGACATTTACTCAGGCCCCAGGTGGTAAAGCAATGCAATGTGAGCTCTGCCCAGGGTCTGGCTCAGGCCATGTGAGCATGGAGGGAGGGGCAGATGTGGCCTGTTTGCCAAGCTGGGGGAGCGCGGGGCGGCCGGCCCCTTCCCAGGGCTGGCAGGGACAGACTTCAGGGGAGGCCGGTGCCTCTCCTGGGGGCTGCTCATCCAGCCTGTCCTGCCTGGAGGCAGAAATGCTAGAAGAATCCAAAAACAGGCCCAGGGAAGGAGGAAGGAAGAAAGGTCATCCCCGAAGGGAAGCCTGCAGAGTCGGCCCTGCTCCCCCAGCGCCTTGTTCTGGAAGGGCATCCTTACCACCGCCTGTCTCACGAGAAGCAATTCG